>NC_134687.1:101645981-101685981 GCF_050947455.1 Rhinoderma darwinii | reverse complement strand
CACCAACTTCTCTGTACGCCCCATAGGCCCACTCGGCATAGGAGAGGCTCTCCATCTCTGGCCACCCGATGGAGATCCCCACCTGGTTGTATACCTCTATATTGAGAGGACACTGAAGCAGGAAGTGCTCCATGCTTTCCAGCGTGTCGCCACACTCCTCCCGGGGACAATCCCTTTCATCAGAGTTCCTGTACTTCAAGTTTCCCCTCACATATAACTTACCATGGAAGCAGCGCCAGGTCAAGTCCCAATACTTCTGGGGGATCCTGTTTGAATTCAAAAGCGTCAGTCCCTCCCTCAGATCCCTACCTGGGCAGTCCTTGAGGGCCAAGGATGCCTGGAAATAGGAGGCGATCACCCTAATGTCGAGGAGTTTCCTCGGCAGCGTGATCACCTCATCCTTCCCCAGACACCATCGACGGACAACCTTCAGAACCGGGGCAACGTAAGCCGGGAGATGCCCCCGCTGCGATCGAAGATCCTTCACTCGCCCTCCGTTCTCCCATTCCTGGAAGAAAGGCTGAAACCACACCTTGCAAGAAGCTACCCACAGAGGAGCCCTCTCTTTGTAGAGGATTGCCAAATTACATTTAAGAAAAGTGTTCACTAGGAACACTACCGGGTTGACCATACCCAACCCACCTTGTCTCCTTGTTAGGTAAGTCACCTCTCTCCTAACTAGGTTCAGCCTGTTTCCCCATAACAATTGGAAAAACAGGCTGTAGACCCGTGTCCAGAAGGGTTCTGGCAAGATACAAATGCTGCCCAGAAAAATAAACAATGGGAGCAGGTATGTTTTGCCCAAGTTGATCCTTTCTCTGAAGGTCAAAGTCCAACCTTTCCACTGGTTCACCCTTTTGGTGGCAATCTGCAGTCTGCTCTCCCAATTTTGAGTAGGATAGTCACCTCTGCCGAAATTTATGCCCAGAACTTTTGCAGTGTCTTGGGGCACAGGGAGGGTGTCTGGGAGACAAAAATCTGCGTCTCCCACTCCCAACCAGAGACTTTCACACTTATCCAGATTGATCTTGGACCCAGACGCGTCCGAGTAGCGATCTACCTCGGACATCACCCATTCCGCCTCCCCTTGCGAGGAGACGAAGATAGTGACATCGTCGGCATACGCTATCGTCCTTACTGCAGACTCCACGACCGCCAGGTCCATCCTCACACCCACCAACGGCCCGCGATCAATCCTCACAAGGAAGGGGTCGATCGCGAACACGTATAGCAGCGGGCTAAGAGGACAACCCTGACGGACACCAGAGTCCACAACGAAAGGACGACCAACCCAACCGTTCACCAGTGGGAAAGTCTCAGCCCCAGCGTACAATGTTTTCAGCCAATTCACAAACCCCCCAGGCAGACCGTATCTCAAAAGGGTGGACCAGAGATACTCATGATCAACTCTGTCAAACGCTTTTGCCTGATCCAAAGACAGCATGTACCCCTTCCAGTGCCCAGCTCTGCCCTGTTCCACCGCCTCCCTGACACCCAGGACAGCACTAAAGGTGCTTCGACCTGGGACAGTGCAGTGCTGGACTCCCGAGAGGAGCTGTGGTGCAAACTCGACCAACCTGTTAAACAGTACTTTTGCCAGAATCTTCCGGTCCGTATTGAGAAGCGCTATGGGACGCCAGTTCTCAATACGGGACGGATCTTTACCCTTTGACAGCAGGATCAAGGCTGACCTACCCATTGACTTTGGCAGAGCGCCCGAGGATAGGCACTCATTAAAAACCCCAGTCAAGAGGGGAATCAAAGCTTCCCCAAAGGTCTTATAGAACTCGGACGTTAAGCCATCCGGTCCCGGCGATTTCTTAAGAGCTAACCCTTCAATCGCCCTCTTTACTTCCTCTTCCTTGATTTCCTCTGTCAAAACGCCAAGAGAGGGGCTTATCCTTGGCTCCGGAATGGTTTCAGCCAGGAAAGCCGACATTTTGTCTCGATCTAGTTCCTTCCTACTCAAGAGGTGTGAGTAGAAAGATCTGACCACCTCCAGGATCCCTGATTTGGACCTGTTCAGGGATCCCGTACTATCAATCAGTCCTGCCACATATTTGCAATCCACTGACATCCTACAGTTTTTGTAAGGGTCGGGCGAGCGATACCTCCCGAAGTCCCTCTCAAAAACCAAGGACGTGTGCCTATCATACTGACACCTCTTAAGCAAGGACTTCACACAGGAGATATCCTTGCGGCTACCTCCTGTCGAGACAAGCTGCTCGAGTTTCCTTCTTAGGTCCTGGTACAGACAGTGTCCGGCCAGGCTCCTAAAGTTGGAAAGCTGGCGGAAGAATTTTGCCGCACGTTTCTTGAGCATCTCCCACCACTCTGACTTACTGTTACAAAGGCCCAAAAGAGGTACCTGGCTCTGCAGAAAATCCTCGAAGGACTGTCTGACTTCCGCTTCTTCCAGGAGTGCCGAATTCAATCTCCAAAAGCCCCTTCCCATCCGATGGGTCTCTGCAACGTTCAAAGAAAAAACAATTAAACAGTGATCGGAGAATTCTACCTCCTCAACCACAAGTGGCGAGAAGACAGCCTCCCCCTTCAAATAAAACCTGTCTATTCTAGATCTAATCTGACTACCCCTATGGTATGTGTAACCACTGTGGTCCGGGGTGTGCCTGATGTGGACATCCTCCAGACGAGCCTCACTAACTATGCTATTTAAAGCGACGCTGTCATAACCCAGCCTGTCTTTGGAGCCCCTCCGGTCCTTCTGCCTCACAACTGTGTTGAAGTCTCCTCCAAAGACCACCTGACGGCTGGTAAAAAGAAAAGGCTTGATCTTCATAAAGAGGCATTTGCGGTCCCACTTGGTTTGCGGACCGTAGATGTTTATGAGCCTAAGCTCTTGCCCCTTCATGAAGACGTCCAAGACCAGACACCTCCCCATTTCTACCTCGATCACTCGTCGGCATTTTACCTCTGTTGTCCTGAAAAGGACAGCCACTCCGCTATACGGCTCGGCCGCAAGAGACCAGTAAGATGGCCCGTGCCTCCACTCCCTTCTGGCCTTATGCACTGATGCCAGGTCTGGCACCCTGGTCTCCTGCAAAAATAAAACATCGGCCTCAACCCGGCCGAGAAAATCAAAGGCCGTGAATCTGGCCGCATCTGACCTAATGCTGGCGACATTAATACTCGCCAGGGTCAACGGAGTAGGTACCGCCATCAAGAGTGATCGAGTTCGACCGCTAGCTTCTTCCCTCCCCCAGTTAGCCCGTCGCTATCTGGGTCCGGGGAATCTTCGTTGCCTCTCTTGAGACTTACACCCGAGAGATCCATATCCTTAGCCAAGTCTTTCACCTCTGGAACCAAAAGAGGAGAGAGTGAGTCCACAACATTACAAACAATATTTACACTCCCATCCCCCGCCACCACCCCCGCCACCATCCCCGTTTCCCCACCCCCCCCTTTGTCCACTAGTGCCGTGACAACCCCCTCCCCAGGCATTTGGCCTACTACCTGGTTCGAGGGTCCAGGACCTCCCGAAGGACCCGACCTTCGCACCGATACCTCACCCCCGCCCTCCTCTTCTTCCGAAGAGGAGGAGATGTCCTCCCGAAGGGCTTGGTACCGGTTGGAGAGCCCTATCAGGGGGGAGCCAGTCAAGCCCTCCTTTGGGATCTGGCCGGTCTTGGATGTTTTTAATTTAGGAGCCCTGGTCTTGCATAGGGTCTTCCTACCAGTGTCCTCTCTTTTGTCTTGCCCCCTCACTTCGTCCTCGTCCAAACTTCCATAGTACGAGGACCCACTAGAGGGGGCTTCTCCTCTCCTCCTCACCAGTTTCCTGATCTCTTCCTCTACCCCACCGTCCCCAAGGGCCTCCGCAGACATACCAGCCTCCTGAGGGACGGCAGACTGAACCCCATGGCTTTGGGGCCCCCCCTGCTCCCTCTCAAGTCGGCGGCACTCCTGCCTCTTCGTTTTAGAAGGAGGCAGGGTCCTTACCTTCCTCGACCCTATCACCCCTCCATCCTCCCCAGCCCCCTCCCCAGCGACACCATCACCACGACCACTACCACTGGCAAGGCTAGGCGCCACCGGGTTGAAGACCAGGTTGGCGAAGGAGCGCGGACAGCGGCTAAAGGGGTGACCTAGGTCACCGCACAGGTTACACCTAATGTCCTTACAAGTGGCAGCAAGATGGCCCAAAGCCCCCCACAGCGCACACCTCCTCTCCTTACACTGTGCGCTAAAGTGTGTGGGGCTGCCGCACTTGTGACAGACCTTCGGCTGCCCCTGGTAAAAGACCAGGATCCTGTCCCTCCCCAAGAAAGCAGAGGAGGGCATGTGGGACACCGAGTTCCCCTGGACCTTTAACTTCACGGAAAAGGTCCAGGCACCAGACCAAATCCCGTGCTCGTCCCGATTTTTTTGGGGCATTCCTTTGACCTCGCCATACCTCTCCACCCAGGTCATTATATCAATGCAAGAGAGTGACTCATTACTAGTCAAAATGGTCACTCTCTTGATGACCTCACTCTGCCTTGAAACGGCCTGAACGGCGAAACCCTGCCACTGGGGCAATGCCCGTGCCAGCTCATGACGGGACCAGAAGGATTCCAACCCCTCTGCCGTCATGAAGCTGACATCGAACACCGAGGTGCCGTAGGGATGGATCAGGGCATAGATATCATTAGCCCTAAATCCCATCTCCAGGAGCAGCTCCACAACCCTAGATCTTGGGGGGCTAGCTTCCTTACCGACCCACCGGAGACGGGCCACATTCCTGCGGACACCCCCGGGTCCCCCTGTCGGAAGAGACAACACTGGTGGTCCCTTCCCTTGGTTTTCTCGGAAGGCAGCCTGTCCGTACTTCTCGTACCAGAAAGACAGGTCAACCTGCTCACCCCCTATTTGGACAGAGCTCTCGCCTCTCCTTAGGGCCTCCGCAAGGCGCCGTTGCAAGTTACCATGCACGGCACCCGCGGACAAAGGGGCACTCGGGCCCGCTGCGGCTGCAGCATAGGACCTTCCCACCTGTACAGCTCCCGGAGCCCCAGTAGACACTTTGACAACAGGCGCCCCACTTTCCAGTGAGCCCCCCCTTGGGCTAACCTCCATCAATCCCCCTTCCGGGCCATCTCCGGGAGCTGCATCCACCTCCTGTAATTCCATATGCTCCTCACCCCCATTCAAAATCATACCCCAATTTACACCCCCATCCACACCATTTACACCCCCATCCGCACCATTTACACCATTTACATCTCCCAACCCCTCTCCCACCTTTATTTCTTCCCCAGAAACATTCCCCCCACCATCTTCCATCACAATTGAATTTTCACTTTTTTCACCCCCATTCACACCACATGCGTTTTTGCATGCGTTTTTTCCTGCAGGCGCGTTTTCCTGCCTGCAGGACTCTTTCACCCTTGCTGAGCCAGCCATAATGTCAAAATTTGTTTCCCTGGTTGCTTCCTCCTCCACCGGGCGCAACTTTGCAGGGGAAAGCACCACTCTGGGCACCAACTTGTTCTCCCCCAAGGGGATACACATAGCGCCCGTGCCCAACTGCTTGGGACCGAGCACTACGTTCTTATTTGCCACCAAACTGTCCGGCCTCTCAGCCAGTCTCGCCACCGCACTGCTACCGCCACTAGATCTGGCGGCAGCAGTGCCACTGATCTTCGGAACCTGCCCAGCGGGAGGGCTACACATAATCTCCCCTCCGTCAGACCCCCGATCCACTGCAGGATCAGGAGTGAGCTGACCAGAGGGGTTTGCAATGGCATCCTGGGGGACAGGGAGTACGTCGGGCTTACAAAGGGGTACAAACACAAGACGCTCCTCCATGATTGGAGTCTTACCTGCCTTCTCTGCCTTCCGCCTCCTTCTCCTTTCGGCCTTGCTAGACAGGTCGTCCGACACCGGATCCCCTCCGAATGTGAAATCCCCAAAGTTCACCGGTGGGGACCGCACCTGCCTAGTCCTGGCCGTCAGGAGTCCCCCGGGACCGCCACTGCGTCCGGTCTCCTCCGACTCCGACCACGATTCCCCTGAGCCCTCGGAACTGCTCAGCGACATGAGGACACCCGATGGTCGGTGCCTCGCTCCATCTCGCACTTTCAATTCAGGCTTCACAGCACGCTCCCGCTGTGCACAAGGGAGGCTGCCCTCTGATACCTGGCTGCACTCAGACACCTGTGCCTCACTTCCTCCCTGCTTGATTGAGGCCGACTCAGGGATTAACTCCTCGCTTGCCTCTTGGCCTGCATCTTGGGCCGATTCCTGGGCCGATTCCTGGCCCTGTTCCAATGCTCTTTTCCCCAGAGACTTTTTCCATCTTAACAGTCTCTGGCGAAAACTCCCCGAGGACTGCAAAATCAAGTCCAGCCTGGTCTCCAGGAAGCTTATACGCTCCTTCAGCTCCTTTATCTTCTTTGAAATTGCCGGTCTTTTATTCTTTGAACAGTGATCCGCGCGATATCGTTGATCAGCAAGAGACTGCTTCAGGGCCAGTCTCTCCTCCTCTGAAGCCATGTACAGGCTCGTAACTGCCGTTACCCTTTGCCGGAACTGCTGTTGCGGCTCCCTTGGGGCTAATACCGGCCAGTCCTCGAGCCGGTACTCGAGGTCCTCCATATCCAGGATTTCGCCTATTGCCCCGTGCGACACCACGGAGCACCAGGCAGTCTCTGACATACCCGGCACCTCTCGTCCGCTCTCTCCCTTGTCACTCCTTTCACCGGCGGCATCCACCGCCGCGAGCTTTACTCCCGCAGCAGCTCCCGCCGTTGCGCCGGCTGCCGCTGCGGGCCTCTCCGTCCTTCCTCCAGTCCGACTCACTGTGTCCAAGGCAAGTGGAGCCTTCACGTCCCCGCGGCTGTGCTGGCTCAAATCTTCATTGGAGCCGCCGCTCCTCAAGCACATCCTCCCTGACCGTCGTAGCATGCCGGCTGCCTCCTCCATCTTGCGGCCACTCTCCCGCCCGGCTTCGGCGGCCAGTGTGTCCTCCTCCTTACTCACCCCCGACTCCGGGGTCTCTCCCCAGGACCCCACTCCTCCTGGGAAAGGAGTGGGGACCCTGCCTGGAACTCCAGCCGGATCCAGCAAGGGTTTTTCGGCTTACAAAATGTGAAAGCACCTCACACACTGCTCACACACCTCTCCCCTCAGGGAGCAAGCCTGTTCTGACACCAGCACACACAAACTCCTCCTCTTCCCGTGGCTGCTGGCACCAGTCTTGCCCTCCAATGGATCCTCGTTAAAGGATTTAAAGTGTACTCATTCCAATTACAGAGCCTCGAAAGAGTCCTGTATTGTTATTTTTTGTCACTACCTCCCCGGGTCGGGAGTGGGTAATTTGCGCGCCTGCTGCCTTCCTTGGATGTGGTAGCCGTTTCTCAGGCTCCCTCTCCGGAATCGAACCCTGATTCCCCGTTACCCGTGGTCACCATGGTAAGCGCAAAAAGTACCATCGAAAGTTGATAGGGCAGACGTCCGAATGTATCGTCGCCGTCACGGGGACGTGCGATCGGCCCGAGGTTATCTAGAGTCACCAGAGCGGCCGGGGAGAGCGTAGGGAGGGCCGGAGCCCGACCCCACCGCCCAAGCCCTCGGATTGGTTTTGGTCCTATAAATGCACGCGTTCCGGGTGGTCAGCGCTCGTAGGCATGTATTAGCTCTAGAATTACCACAGTTATCCAAGTAACGGTTGGAGCGATCAAAGGAACCATAACTGATTTAATGAGCCATTCGCAGTTTCACTGTACCGGCCGTGTGTACTTACACGTGCATGGCTTAATCTTGGAGACAAGCATATGCTACTGGCAGGATCAACCAGGTAGTCCCCCCTTCCATCGAAGTGCTGAGACTACCTTCATTTATTGCGCTCGGGAGGTGGGCGGCCTCGCAGTGCCAGGGGGACAAGACGACTTTCCAAGGCAGCAGAGAAAGTCCAGGACCTTTGCAGAGAATAGGTCAACCAAGAGCCCCGCGGGAGGTCGCAGCTGGCTGCCAACTTGGTACCGGTACAACCTGGTCACCGCTCGGAAGCGGCCCAGGTCTGCAGGACATGGGTTGGCATAACTGCTACGACGCGCCCCAGGACAATCCCGGCTACCTGCTCTCACCGACGGCCCAGCTCGAAACCTGCCGAGCAGGAGGACACCTTCAAACAACCGACCCCCCTTCCAAGGCATCGGAAGACAGTCGAGGACACATGGAAAGAGAGCAACCAAGAGCCCCGTTGTTGGACGCAGATTGGCACTGAGACCGCAACCAGGTTTCGCGACCACATAAATGTAAGTCAACCGGGGTGTTCAATATGCCACTGTGACGCTTCAGGACAGTCCGGGCTACATACTCTCACCGCGGGCCAGCTCTCAACCTGCCGAGGAGGAGGATGCCTTCAAACAACCGACCGACCCTTCCAAGGCATCGGAAGACAGTCTAGGACACATGGAAAGAGAGCAACCAAGAGCCCCGTTGTTGGACGCAGATTGGCACTGAGACCGCAACCAGGTTTCGCGACCACATAAATGTAAGTCAACCGGGGTGTTCAATATGCCACTGTGACGCTTCAGGACAGTCCGGGCTACATACTCTCACCGCGGGCCAGCTCTCAACCTGCCGAGGAGGAGGATGCCTTCAAACAACCGACCGACCCTTCCAAGGCATCGGAAGACAGTCTAGGACACATGGAAAGAGAGCAACCAAGAGCCCCGTTGTTGGACGCAGATTGGCACTGAGACCGCAACCAGGTTTCGCGACCACATAAATGTAAGTCAACCGGGGTGTTCAATATGCCACTGTGACGCTTCAGGACAGTCCGGGCTACATACTCTCACCGCGGCCCAGCTCGCAACCTGCCAAGATGGAGGAAGCCTACGAAGACCGGTCGGTCGGTCGGGGCAGAATCGTAAGTCGAGGACCTGTTTAGAGAGAGCCCAACATAGAGCCGAGAAGATGGAGCGCGCTCATCGTCCCTAACCCTTACCAGTAAGGTATCAAGGACCAGGCTTAGGTAATATGGGACAAAGGCAACGGCAACCTCGACAATCCGGGTTAACTGCTCTCACCGGCGGCCCAGCTCGCAACCTGCCGAGATGGAGGACGCCTACGAAGACCGGTCGGTCGGTCGGGGCAGAATCGTAAGTCGAGGACCTGTTTAGAGAGAGCCCAACATAGAGCCGAGAAGATGGAGCGCGCTCATCGTCCCTAACCCTTACCAGTAAGGTATCAAGGACCAGGCTTAGGTAATATGGGACAAAGGCAACGGCAACCTCGACAATCCGGGTTAACTGCTCTCACCGGCGGCCCAGCTCGCAACCTGCCGAGATGGAGGACTCCTACGAAGACCGGTCGGTCGGTCGGGGCAGCATCGTAAGTCGAGGACCTGTTTAGAGAGAGCCCAACATAGAGCCGAGAAGATGGAGCGCGCTCAGTGTCCCTAACCCTTACCAGTAAGGTATCAAGGACCAGGCTTAGGTAATATGGGACAAAGGCAACGGCAACCTCGACAATCCGGGTTAACTGCTCTCACCGGCGGCCCAGCTCGCAACCTGCCGAGATGAAGGATGCCTACGAAGACCGGTCGGTCTTAAGTCGAGGACCTGTTTAGAGAGAGCCCAACATAGAGCCGAGAAGATGGAGCGCGCTCAGCGTCCCTAACCCTTACCAGTAAGGTAACAAGGACCAGGCTTAGGTAATATGGGACAAAGGCAACGGACAACCTCGACAATCCGGGTTAACTGCTCTCTCCGGCGGCCCAGCTCGCAAAGTGCCGAGGAGGACGCATTTGTCGCCCACGGGGAACCGAGGCCGCTTTCCCGGCGGCTTAGCGGCTCCACATGGGATGGGGCCGCCCCCTCCGGAGAGGGGGGGAGGGAAGCCACCGTGGAGCCGCGTGTGGCTTGCATGCGGGAGCCACGCCGACACTTCCAGCCTCGGGCGAGGCGGAAGACGGCTTTGGACTACTTGCGAGAAACAACCGTGCCCCATGCGCGGGTGCGCCTGGGAGCACCTCGGCTAGAGAGGCCCTTGCGAGCAGCGGACATACGGGGGCGGTCACTGCCTCCCCGTCGTTTAAAGCTTTCTCTCGCGCCTCGGGCTCCGGCGACACCAGCGCACTCTCGGACGCCTTTTAGAGTGATAGAAGCAGCACTGAGCAAACGCACCTCGCGGGAGCGAGAGGTACCGGCGCCCGCCTTAGCAGGACCGCCGGGCTTTTTGGGACACCGGCCGTAGGTGGCCGGGGGCGAAACAGACCCGGACGGTGTGGGAGGAAGACGCGCTCGCCGTAACCGACAGGGCTCCAAAGCACTGCCGAGCGAGTGGTCCCTCCGCCGCCGGGTCGCGGGGAGCCAGATCGATCTGAGGAGTCTTGGACAAATTCCAAAGACTCAAACGGCGCGGGAGCACGTGCTCCTCTCACAGCTTAACGACAGGTGGACGAGGCCGACGAGGACTTCCAGGAGACACCATGAGAGGGCCGGTGCCTATCGCTCACACCCTGGAAGTCACTCTCGGCCACGAACGGTTAGGACTTCCCGCTAGGAAGAACCGTAGGGACTTGGAACACGAAACCAAAATGCCCTCTCACAGGATTTCAGGTGAAGGAGATATTCGCACCCCTAAAAGTGTCACCACCTCAAATACACCGGGGTAAGGTGCCAACTTACCCGGGCTCCTGGAACTGCTGCCCGGCTGAAGCCCAAAATAAAAACCTCATAGGGTTTTTCCTCCAAAACGTCAATGAAGACAGACCTGCCAGCGAGGCCGACGGGGACTTCCAGGAGGCCGGCATGACGTGCCACTACATACCGGTCACACCATGGAAGTCCTTCTCGGGTTGGACCAGGTGCAGCTCCCGCTAGAACGTGCAGCACGTCCTCCTTCACGGTACTCTCGATTGGAGTCGCCAACGTGGCCGAGCTCCTACAACTGCTGGTCGGCCTGGGACTCCAGAAAGAATGTACCAAAGTTCTTTCGTGGAAGTTCAGGTGCAGCGGACCGACCAGCCAATGAGGCCGACGGGGACTTCCAGGAGACACCATGAGAGGGCCGGTGCCTATCGCTCACACCCTGGAAGTCACTCTCGGCCACGAACGGTTAGGACTTCCCGCTAGGAAGAACCGTTGGGACTTGGAACTCAAAACCTAAATGCCCTCTCACAGGATTTCAGGTGAAGGAGATATTCGCACCCCTAAAAGTGTCACCACCTCAAATACACCGGGGTAAGGTGCCAACTTACCCGGGCTCCTGGAACTGCTGCCCGGCTGAAGCCCAAAATAAAAACCTCATAGGGTTTTTCCTCCAAAACGTCAATGAAGACAGACCTGCCAGCGAGGCCGACGGGGACTTCCAGGAGGCCGGCATGACGTGCCACTACATACCGGTCACACCATGGAAGTCCTTCTCGGGTTGGACCAGGTGCAGCTCCCGCTAGAACGTGCAGCACGTCCTCCTTCACGGTACTCTCGATTGGAGTCGCCAACGTGGCCGAGCTCCTACAACTGCTGGTCGGCCTGGGACTCCAGAAAGAATGCACCAAAGTTCTTTCGTGGAAGTTCAGGTGCAGCGGACCGACCAGCCAACGAGGCCGACGGGGACTTCCAGGAGGCCGGCATGACGTGCCACTACATACCAGTCACACCATGGAAGTCCTTCTCGGCCACGAAGGGTTAGGACTTCCCGCTAGGAAGAACCGTTGGGACTTGGAACGCGGAGCAGAAATGCCCTCTCACAGGTTTTCAGGTGAAGGAGATATTCGCTCCCCTAAAAGTGTCACCACCTCAAATACACCGGGGTAAGGTGCCAACTTACCCGGGCTCCTGGAACTGCTGCCCGGCTGAAGCCCAAAATAAAAACCTCATAGGGTTTTTCCTCCAAAACGTCAATGAAGACAGACCTGCGAGCTAGGCCGACGGGGACTTCCAGGAGGCCGGCATGGCGTGCCACTACATACCGGCCACACCATGGAAGTCCTTCTCGGGTTGGACCAGGTGCAGCTCCCGCTAGAACGTGCAGCACGTCCTCCTTCACGGTACTCTCGATTGGAGTCGCCAACGTGGCCGAGCTCCTACAACTGCTGGTCGGCCTGGGACTCCAGAAAGAATGCACCAAAGTTCTTTCGTGGAAGTTCAGGTGCAGCGGACCGACCAGCCAACGAGGCCGACGGGGACTTCCAGGAGACACCATGAGAGGGCCGGTGCATATCGCTCACACCCTGGAAGTCACTCTCGGCCACGAACGGTTAGGACTTCCCGCTAGGAAGAACCGTTGGGACTTGGAACTCAAAACCTAAATGCCCTCTCACAGGATTTCAGGTGAAGGAGATATTCACACCCCTAAAAGTGTCACCACCTCAAATACACCGGGGTAAGGTGCCAAAGTACCCGGGCTCCTGGAACTGCTGCCCGGCTGAGGCCCAAAATAAAAACCTCATAGGGTTTTTCCTCCAAAACGTCAATGAAGACAGACCTGCCAGCGAGGCCGACGGGGACTTCCAGGGGGCCGGCATGACGTGCCACTACATACCGGTCACACCATGGAAGTCATTCTCGGGTTGGACCAGGTGCAGCTCCCGCTAGAACGTGCAGCACGTCCTCCTTCAAGGTGTTCGGTTGGAGTCGCCAAGGTGGCCGAGCTCCTGCAACTGCTGGTCGGCCTGGGACTCCAGAAAGAATGCATCAAAGTTCTTTCGTGGAAGTTCAGGTGCAGCGGACCGACCAGCGAGCAAGGCCGACGGGAACTTCCAGGAGGCCAGCATGATGTGCCACTACATACCGGTCACACCATGGAAGTCCTTCTCGGGTTGGACCAGGTGCAGCTCCCGCAAGAACGTGCAGCACGTCCTCCTTCATGGTACTCGGTTGGAGTCACAGGGCTGGCCGAGCTCCTGCAACTGCTGGTCGGCCTGGGACTCCAGAAAGAATGCACCAAAGTTCTTTCATGGAAGTTAAGGTGCAGCGGACCGACCAGCGAACGAGGCCGACGGGGACTTCCAGGAGGCACCGTGAGAGGGCGGGCCGGTACCTATTGCTCAAACCCTGGAAGTCACTCTCGGCCAGGAACGGTTAGGACTTCCCGCTAGGAAGAACCGTTGGGACTTGGAACTCAAAACCTAGATGCCCTCTCACAGGATTTCAGGTGAAGGAGATATTCACACCCCTAAAAGTGTCACCACCTCAAATACACCGGGGTAAGGTGCCAAAGTACCCGGGCTCATGGAACTGCTGCCCGGCTGAGGCCCAAAATAAAAACTTCATAGGGTTTTTTCTCCAAAACGTCAATGAAGACAGACCTGCGAGCGAGGCCGACGGGGACTTCCAGGAGGACGGCAGGAGGTGCCACTACCTACCGGTCACACCATGGAAGTCCTTCTCGGCTTGGAACGGGAGCAGCTCCCGTTTGTACTTCCTCGTTCACGGCTTTCGGTAGGAGTTGCCGAGGTGGCCGAGCTCCTGCAACTGCAGGTCGGCTTGGGACTTCAGAAAATACCATAAAAAAAAAAAGTGTTTTTTATTATGAAGGTAAAACACACAGCGGGACCGAGCCGTGAGCCAGGCCGACGGGGACTTCCAGGAGGACGGCAGGAGGTGCCACTACCTACCGGTCACACCATGGAAGTCCTTCTCGGCTTGGAACGGGAGCAGCTCCCGTTTGTACTTCCTCGTTCACGGCTTTCGGTAGGAGTTGCCGAGGTGGCCTTGCTCGTGCAACTGCAGGTGGGCTTGGGGCTTCAGGAAATAACATAAAAAAAAAAATAATTTTTTATTAAGAAGGTAAAAAAACACCGGACCCGACCAGCGAGCGAGGCCGACGGGGACATCCAGGGCAGCGGCGTGAGAGGGCGGCTTGGTGCCGCTATCGCCGTGGAAGCAGCATTCGGCCTAAGCAGGGAACGCCTCCCGCCCTCCTCTCGTCCTGGAAGTGTTGGACTTGGGAGGCGGAGCAAGTTCTCCCTCTCACAGTATTTCAGGCGTAGGAGATATTCACACCCCTAAAAGTGTCACCTCGCCAATTACACCGGTGGGAGGTGCCAAAATGCCCGGCCTCCTGGAACTGCTGCTTGGCTGAAGGCCAAAATAAAAACCTCATAGGGTTTTTTCTCCAAAACGTGAATGAAGACAGACACGCGAGCGAGGCCGAGGGGGAGTTCCAGGAGGTCGGCATGAGGTGGCCGCGCCTACCGCTTGAGCCCTGGAAGTCCGCCGCGGGCCGGAAGTGCTTGTCGGGCGGGTGAACTACGGGACTCGCCGCGGCCGATGCCCAGCTCCCACAAGGAAGCTGCCGGCATGCAGCAGCTCCCACGGGGCCCCTCTATCCCCCCACGGGTGCAGAAGGCAGGCACACCGCCGCTAATAGGCGGAGCTGGCTCCCGGCCGCTGTCATGCATCACTCGCGGACCGGAAGTGCTTGGCAGCCGGGTGGACACGGCGGGACTCGCCGCGGGCGCTGTGGAGCTCCTACAGGGCTGCCCCCGGGCTGGCACAGCTTCCCCAAAGCTCCTCTATCCCCCCACAGGTGCAATAGGCAGGCACACGCCGCACACGCCGCTCGTACACGGAGATGGCTCCCGGCCGCTTTCGGTAGGAGTCACCGAGGTGGCCTTGCTCGTGCAACTGCAGGTGGGCTTGAGGCTTCCGAAAGTACCATAAAAAAAAAAAGATTTTTTTATTAAGAAGGTAAAAAAAAAAACAGCGGGACCGACCCGCGAGCTAAGCCGACGGGGACTTCCAGGAGGTCGGCATGAGGTGGCCGCTCATACCGCTCTTGCCCTGGAAGTCCGCCGAGGACCGCGGGCGCTGTGGAGCTCCCACAAGGAAGCTGCCGGCATGCAGCAGCTCCCACGGGGCCCCTCTATCCCCCCACGGGTGCAGAAGGCAGGCACACCGCAGCTAATAGGCGGAGCTGGCTCCCGGCCGCTGTCATGCATCACTCGCGGACCGGAAGTGCTTGGCAGCCGGGTGGACACGGCGGGACTCGCCGCGGGCGCTGTGGAGCTCCTACAGGGCTGCCCCCGGGCTGGCACAGCTTCCCCAAAGCTCCTCTATCCCCCCACGGGTGCAATAGGCAGGCACACGCCGCACACGCCGCTCGTACACGGAGATGGCTCCCGGCCGCTTTCGGTAGGAGTCACCGAGGTGGCCTTGCTCGTGCAACTGCAGGTGGGCTTGAGGCTTCCGAAAGTACCATAAAAAAAAAAAGATTTTTTTATTAAGAAGGTAAAAAAAAAAACAGCGGGACCGACCCGCGAGCTAAGCCGACGGGGACTTCCAGGAGGTCGGCATGAGGTGGCCGCTCATACCGCTCTTGCCCTGGAAGTCCGCCGAGGACCGCGGGCGCTGTGGAGCTCCCACAAGGAAGCTGCCGGCATGCAGCAGCTCCCACGGGGCCCCTCTATCCCCCCACGGGTGCAGAAGGCAGGCACACCGCCGCTAATAGGCGGAGCTGGCTCCCGGCCGCTGTCATGCATCACTCGCGGACCGGAAGTGCTTGGCAGCCGGGTGGACACGGCGGGACTCGCCGCGGGCGCTGTGGAGCTCCTACAGGGCTGCCCCCGGGCTGGCACAGCTTCCCCAAAGCTCCTCTATCCCCCCACAGGTGCAATAGGCAGGCACACGCCGCTCGTACACGGAGATGGCTCCCGGCCGCTTTCGGTAGGAGTCACCGAGGTGGCCTTGCTCGTGCAACTGCAGGTGGGCTTGAGGCTTCCGAAAGTACCATAAAAAAAAAAAGATTTTTTTATTAAGAAGGTAAAAAAAAAAACAGCGGGACCGACCCGCGAGCTAAGCCGACGGGGACTTCCAGGAGGTCGGCATGAGGTGGCCGCTCATACCGCTCTTGCCCTGGAAGTCCGCCGAGGACCGCGGGCGCTGTGGAGCTCCCACAAGGAAGCTGCCGGCATGCAGCAGCTCCCACGGGGCCCCTCTATCCCCCCACGGGTGCAGAAGGCAGGCACACCGCCGCTAATAGGCGGAGCTGGCTCCCGGCCGCTGTCATGCATCACTCGCGGACCGGAAGTGCTTGGCAGCCGGGTGGACACGGCGGGACTCGCCGCGGGCGCTGTGGAGCTCCTACAGGGCTGCCCCCGGGCTGGCACAGCTTCCCCAAAGCTCCTCTATCCCCCCACAGGTGCAATAGGCAGGCACACGCCGCTCGTACACGGAGATGGCTCCCGGCCGCTTTCGGTAGGAGTCACCGAGGTGGCCTTGCTCGTGCAACTGCAGGTGGGCTTGAGGCTTCCGAAAGTACCATAAAAAAAAAAAGATTTTTTTATTAAGAAGGTAAAAAAAAAACCAGCGGGACCGACCCGCGAGCTAAGCCGACGGGGACTTCCAGGAGGTCGGCATGAGGTGGCCGCTCATACCGCTCTTGCCCTGGAAGTCCGCCGAGGACCGCGGGCGCTGTGGAGCTCCCACAAGGAAGCTGCCGGCATGCAGCAGCTCCCACGGGGCCCCTCTATCCCCCCACGGGTGCAGAAGGCAGGCACACCGCCGCTAATAGGCGGAGCTGGCTCCCGGCCGCTGTCATGCATCACTCGCGGACAGGAAGTGCTTGGCAGCCGGGTGGACACGGCGGGACTCGCCGCGGGCGCTGTGGAGCTCCTACAGGGCTGCCCCCGGGCTGGCACAGCTTCCCCATGGCTCCTCTATCCCTCCACGGCTGCAATAGGCAGGCACACACCGCTCATACACGGAGCTGGCTCCCGGCCGCTTTCGGAAGGAGTCGCCGACGTGGCCTTGCTCGTGCAACTCCAGGTGGGCTTGGGGCTTCCGAAAATGCCATAAAAAAAAAAAGATTTTTTTATTAAGAAGGTAGAAAAATCAGCGGGACCGACCCGCGAGCGAGGCCGACGGGGACTTCTAGGAGGTCGGCATGAGGTGGCCGCGTCTACCGCTCGAAACCTGGAAGTCTGCAACGGGCGCTGCGGAGCTCGTACACGGCTGTCCCCGGTCTTGCACAGCTTCCCCATGGCTCCTCTATCCCCCCCATGGGTGCAATATAATTTTTTAAAAAAAAAACAATTTTAGTCATTATTAACCTAGTTCGGTCCCCACCGTTACAGTCGGATGTCAGCTGTAAGATACAGCTGAGATCCGGTGATGATGGCACCGACTCAGCTTCTGAGCCGGTGCCAAACATTGTACGTCATTTTGCGTGAAGTCAATGCTTTCCAGGACGTACATATACGTCCAATGGCGGGAAGGGGTTAAGAAGGTAGAAAAATCAGCGGGACCGACCCGCGAGCGAGGCCGACGGGGACTTCTAGGAGGTCGGCATGAGGTGGCCGCGTCTACCGCTCGAAACCTGGAAGTCTGCAACGGGCGCTGCGGAGCTCGTACACGGCTGTCCCCGGTCTTGCACAGCTTCCCCATGGCTCCTCTATCCCCCCCATGGGTGCAATATAATTTTTTTTTAAAAAAACAATTTTAGTCATTATTAACCCCTTCCCGCCATTGGACGTATATGTACGTCCTGGAAAGCATTGACTTCACGCAAAATGACGTACAATGTTTGGCACCGGCTCAGAAGCTGAGTCGGTGCCATCATCACCGGATCTCAGCTGTATCTTACAGCTGACATCCGACTGTAACGGTGGGGACCGAACTAGGTTAATAATGACTAAAATTGTTTTTTTTTAAAAAAATTATATTGCACCCATGGGGGGGATAGAGGAGCCATGGGGAAGCTGTGCAAGACCGGGGACAGCCGTGTACGAGCTCCGCAGCGCCCGTTGCAGACTTCCAGGTTTCGAGCGGTAGACGCGGCCACCTCATGCCGACCTCCTAGAAGTCCCCGTCGGCCTCGCTCGCGGGTCGGTCCCGCTGATTTTTCTACCTTCTTAACCCCTTCCCGCCATTGGACGTATATGTACGTCCTGGAAAGCATTGACTTCACGCAAAATGACGTACAATGTTTGGCACCGGCTCAGAAGCTGAGTCGGTGCCATCATCACCGGATCTCAGCTGTATCTTACAGCTGACATCCGACTGTAACGGTGGGGACCGAACTAGGTTAATAATGACTAAAATTGTTTTTTTTTAAAAAAATTATATTGCACCCATGGGGGGGATAGAGGAGCCATGGGGAAGCTGTGCAAGACCGGGGACAGCCGTGTACGAGCTCCGCAGCGCCCGTTGCAGACTTCCAGGTTTCGAGCGGTAGACGCGGCCACCTCATGCCGACCTCCTAGAAGTCCCCGTCGGCCTCGCTCGCGGGTCGGTCCCGCTGATTTTTCTACCTTCTTAATAAAAAAATCTTTTTTTTTTTATGGCATTTTCGGAAGCCCCAAGCCCACCTGGAGTTGCACGAGCAAGGCCACGTCGGCGACTCCTTCCGAAAGCGGCCGGGAGCCAGCTCCGTGTATGAGCGGTGTGTGCCTGCCTATTGCAGCCGTGGAGGGATAGAGGAGCCATGGGGAAGCTGTGCCAGCCCGGGGGCAGCCCTGTAGGAGCTCCACAGCGCCCGCGGCGAGTCCCGCCGTGTCCACCCGGCTGCCAAGCACTTCCTGTCCGCGAGTGATGCATGACAGCGGCCGGGAGCCAGCTCCGCCTATTAGCGGCGGTGTGCCTGCCTTCTGCACCCGTGGGGGGATAGAGGGGCCCCGTGGGAGCTGCTGCATGCCGGCAGCTTCCTTGTGGGAGCTCCACAGCGCCCGCGGTCCTCGGCGGACTTCCAGGGCAAGAGCGGTATGAGCGGCCACCTCATGCCGACCTCCTGGAAGTCCCCGTCGGCTTAGCTCGCGGGTCGGTCCCGCTGGTTTTTTTTTTACCTTCTTAATAAAAAAATCTTTTTTTTTTTATGGTACTTTCGGAAGCCTCAAGCCCACCTGCAGTTGCACGAGCAAGGCCACCTCGGTGACTCCTACCGAAAGCGGCCGGGAGCCATCTCCGTGTACGAGCGGCGTGTGCGGCGTGTGCCTGCCTATTGCACCCGTGGGGGGATAGAGGAGCTTTGGGGAAGCTGTGCCAGCCCGGGGGCAGCCCTGTAGGAGCTCCACAGCGCCCGCGGCGAGTCCCGCCGTGTCCACCCGGCTGCCAAGCACTTCCGGTCCGCGAGTGATGCATGACAGCGGCCGGGAGCCAGCTCCGCCTATTAGCTGCGGTGTGCCTGCCTTCTGCACCCGTGGGGGGATAGAGGGGCCCCGTGGGAGCTGCTGCATGCCGGCAGCTTCCTTGTGGGAGCTCCACAGCGCCCGCGGTCCTCGGCGGACTTCCAGGGCAAGAGCGGTATGAGCGGCCACCTCATGCCGACCTCCTGGAAGTCCCCGTCGGCTTAGCTCGCGGGTCGGTCCCGCTGTTTTTTTTTTTACCTTCTTAATAAAAAAATCTTTTTTTTTTTATGGTACTTTCGGAAGCCTCAAGCCCACCTGCAGTTGCACGAGCAAGGCCACCTCGGTGACTCCTACCGAAAGCGGCCGGGAGCCATCTCCGTGTACGAGCGGCGTGTGCGGCGTGTGCCTGCCTATTGCACCTGTGGGGGGATAGAGGAGCTTTGGGGAAGCTGTGCCAGCCCGGGGGCAGCCCTGTAGGAGCTCCACAGCGCCCGCGGCGAGTCCCGCCGTGTCCACCCGGCTGCCAAGCACTTCCGGTCCGCGAGTGATGCATGACAGCGGCCGGGAGCCAGCTCCGCCTATTAGCGGCGGTGTGCCTGCCTTCTGCACCCGTGGGGGGATAGAGGGGCCCCGTGGGAGCTGCTGCATGCCGGCAGCTTCCTTGTGGGAGCTCCACAGCGCCCGCGGTCCTCGGCGGACTTCCAGGGCAAGAGCGGTATGAGCGGCCACCTCATGCCGACCTCCTGGAAGTCCCCGTCGGCTTAGCTCGCGGGTCGGTCCCGCTGTTTTTTTTTTTACCTTCTTAATAAAAAAATCTTTTTTTTTTTATGGTACTTTCGGAAGCCTCAAGCCCACCTGCAGTTGCACGAGCAAGGCCACCTCGGTGACTCCTACCGAAAGCGGCCGGGAGCCATCTCCGTGTACGAGCGGCGTGTGCGGCGTGTGCCTGCCTATTGCACCCGTGGGGGGATAGAGGAGCTTTGGGGAAGCTGTGCCAGCCCGGGGGCAGCCCTGTAGGAGCTCCACAGCGCCCGCGGCGAGTCCCGCCGTGTCCACCCGGCTGCCAAGCACTTCCGGTCCGCGAGTGATGCATGACAGCGGCCGGGAGCCAGCTCCGCCTATTAGCTGCGGTGTGCCTGCCTTCTGCACCCGTGGGGGGATAGAGGGGCCCCGTGGGAGCTGCTGCATGCCGGCAGCTTCCTTGTGGGAGCTCCACAGCGCCCGCGGTCCTCGGCGGACTTCCAGGGCAAGAGCGGTATGAGCGGCCACCTCATGCCGACCTCCTGGAAGTCCCCGTCGGCTTAGCTCGCGGGTCGGTCCCGCTGTTTTTTTTTTTACCTTCTTAATAAAAAAATCTTTTTTTTTTTATGGTACTTTCGGAAGCCTCAAGCCCACCTGCAGTTGCACGAGCAAGGCCACCTCGGTGACTCCTACCGAAAGCGGCCGGGAGCCATCTCCGTGTACGAGCGGCGTGTGCGGCGTGTGCCTGCCTATTGCACCCGTGGGGGGATAGAGGAGCTTTGGGGAAGCTGTGCCAGCCCGGGGGCAGCCCTGTAGGAGCTCCACAGCGCCCGCGGCGAGTCCCGCCGTGTCCACCCGGCTGCCAAGCACTTCCGGTCCGCGAGTGATGCATGACAGCGGCCGGGAGCCAGCTCCGCCTATTAGCTGCGGTGTGCCTGCCTTCTGCACCCGTGGGGGGATAGAGGGGCCCCGTGGGAGCTGCTGCATGCCGGCAGCTTCCTTGTGGGAGCTCCACAGCGCCCGCGGTCCTCGGCGGACTTCCAGGGCAAGAGCGGTATGAGCGGCCACCTCATGCCGACCTCCTGGAAGTCCCCGTCGGCTTAGCTCGCGGGTCGGTCCCGCTGTTTTTTTTTTTACCTTCTTAATAAAAAAATCTTTTTTTTTTTATGGTACTTTCGGAAGCCTCAAGCCCACCTGCAGTTGCACGAGCAAGGCCACCTCGGTGACTCCTACCGAAAGCGGCCGGGAGCCATCTCCGTGTACGAGCGGCGTGTGCGGCGTGTGCCTGCCTATTGCACCTGTGGGGGGATAGAGGAGCTTTGGGGAAGCTGTGCCAGCCCGGGGGCAGCCCAGTAGGAGCTCCACAGCGCCCGCGGCGAGTCCCGCCGTGTCCACCCGGCTGCCAAGCACTTCCGGTCCGCGAGTGATGCATGACAGCGGCCGGGAGCCAGCTCCGCCTATTAGCGGCGGTGTGCCTGCCTTCTGCACCCGTGGGGGGATAGAGGGGCCCCGTGGGAGCTGCTGCATGCCGGCAGCTTCCTTGTGGGAGCTGGGCATCGGCCGCGGCGAGTCCCGTAGTTCACCCGCCCGACAAGCACTTCCGGCCCGCGGCGGACTTCCAGGGCTCAAGCGGTAGGCGCGGCCACCTCATGCCGACCTCCTGGAACTCCCCCTCGGCCTCGCTCGCGTGTCTGTCTTCATTCACGTTTTGGAGAAAAAACCCTATGAGGTTTTTATTTTGGCCTTCAGCCAAGCAGCAGTTCCAGGAGGCCGGGCATTTTGGCACCTCCCACCGGTGTAATTGGCGAGGTGACACTTTTAGGGGTGTGAATATCTCCTACGCCTGAAATACTGTGAGAGGGAGAACTTGCTCCGCCTCCCAAGTCCAACACTTCCAGGACGAGAGGAGGGCGGGAGGCGTTCCCTGCTTAGGCCGAATGCTGCTTCCACGGCGATAGCGGCACCAAGCCGCCCTCTCACGCCGCTGCCCTGGATGTCCCCGTCGGCCTCGCTCGCTGGTCGGGTCCGGTGTTTTTTTACCTTCTTAATAAAAAATTATTTTTTTTTTTATGTTATTTCCTGAAGCCCCAAGCCCACCTGCAGTTGCACGAGCAAGGCCACCTCGGCAACTCCTACCGAAAGCCGTGAACGAGGAAGTACAAACGGGAGCTGCTCCCGTTCCAAGCCGAGAAGGACTTCCATGGTGTGACCGGTAGGTAGTGGCACCTCCTGCCGTCCTCCTGGAAGTCCCCGTCGGCCTGGCTCACGGCTCGGTCCCGCTGTGTGTTTTAGCTTCATAATAAAAAACACTTTTTTTTTTTATGGTATTTTCTGAAGTCCCAAGCCGACCTGCAGTTGCAGGAGCTCGGCCACCTCGGCAACTCCTACCGAAAGCCGTGAACGAGGAAGTACAAACGGGAGCTGCTCCCGTTCCAAGCCGAGAAGGACTTCCATGGTGTGACCGGTAGGTAGTGGCACCTCCTGCCGTCCTCCTGGAAGTCCCCGTCGGCCTCGCTCGCAGGTCTGTCTTCATTGACGTTTTGGAGAAAAAACCCTATGAAGTTTTTATTTTGGGCCTCAGCCGGGCAGCAGTTCCATGAGCCCGGGTACTTTGGCACCTTACCCCGGTGTATTTGAGGTGGTGACACTTTTAGGGGTGTGAATATCTCCTTCACCTGAAATCCTGTGAGAGGGCATCTAGGTTTTGAGTTCCAAGTCCCAACGGTTCTTCCTAGCGGGAAGTCCTAACCGTTCCTGGCCGAGAGTGACTTCCAGGGTTTGAGCAATAGGTACCGGCCCGCCCTCTCACGGTGCCTCCTGGAAGTCCCCGTCGGCCTCGTTCGCTGGTCGGTCCGCTGCACCTTAACTTCCATGAAAGAACTTTGGTGCATTCTTTCTGGAGTCCCAGGCCGACCAGCAGTTGCAGGAGCTCGGCCAGCCCTGTGACTCCAACCGAGTACCATGAAGGAGGACGTGCTGCACGTTCTTGCGGGAGCTGCACCTGGTCCAACCCGAGAAGGACTTCCATGGTGTGACCGGTATGTAGTGGCACATCATGCTGGCCTCCTGGAAGTTCCCGTCGGCCTTGCTCGCTGGTCGGTCCGCTGCACCTGAACTTCCACGAAAGAACTTTGATGCATTCTTTCTGGAGTCCCAGGCCGACCAGCAGTTGCAGGAGCTCGGCCACCTTGGCGACTCCAACCGAACACCTTGAAGGAGGACGTGCTGCACGTTCTAGCGGGAGCTGCACCTGGTCCAACCCGAGAATGACTTCCATGGTGTGACCGGTATGTAGTGGCACGTCATGCCGGCCCCCTGGAAGTCCCCGTCGGCCTCGCTGGCAGGTCTGTCTTCATTGACGTTTTGGAGGAAAAACCCTATGAGGTTTTTATTTTGGGCCTCAGCCGGGCAGCAGTTCCAGGAGCCCGGGTACTTTGGCACCTTACCCCGGTGTATTTGAGGTGGTGACACTTTTAGGGGTGTGAATATCTCCTTCACCTGAAATCCTGTGAGAGGGCATTTAGGTTTTGAGTTCCAAGTCCCAACGGTTCTTCCTAGCGGGAAGTCCTAACCGTTCGTGGCCGAGAGTGACTTCCAGGGTGTGAGCGATAGGCACCGGCCCTCTCATGGTGTCTCCTGGAAGTCCCCGTCGGCCTCGTTGGCTGGTCGGTCCGCTGCACCTGAACTTCCACGAAAGAACTTTGGTGCATTCTTTCTGGAGTCCCAGGCCGACCAGCAGTTGTAGGAGCTCGGCCACGTTGGCGACTCCAATCGAGAGTACCGTGAAGGAGGACGTGCTGCACGTTCTAGCGGGAGCTGCACCTGGTCCAACCCGAGAATGACTTCCATGGTGTGGCCGGTATGTAGTGGCACGCCATGCCGGCCTCCTGGAAGTCCCCGTCGGCCTAGCTCGCAGGTCTGTCTTCATTGACGTTTTGGAGGAAAAACCCTATGAGGTTTTTATTTTGGGCTTCAGCCGGGCAGCAGTTCCAGGAGCCCGGGTAAGTTGGCACCTTACCCCGGTGTATTTGAGGTGGTGACACTTTTAGGGGAGCGAATATCTCCTTCACCTGAAAACCTGTGAGAGGGCATTTCTGCTCCGCGTTCCAAGTCCCAACGGTTCTTCCTAGCGGGAAGTCCTAACCCTTCGTGGCCGAGAAGGACTTCCATGGTGTGACTGGTATGTAGTGGCACGTCATGCCGGCCTCCTGGAAGTCCCCGTCGGCCTCGTTGGCTGGTCGGTCCGCTGCACCTGAACTTCCACGAAAGAACTTTGGTGCATTCTTTCTGGAGTCCCAGGCCGACCAGCAGTTGTAGGAGCTCGGCCACGTTGGCGACTCCAATCGAGAGTACCGTGAAGGAGGACGTGCTGCACGTTCTAGCGGGAGCTGCACCTGGTCCAACCCGAGAATGACTTCCATGGTGTGGCCGGTATGTAGTGGCACGCCATGCCGGCCTCCTGGAAGTCCCCGTCGGCCTAGCTCGCAGGTCTGTCTTCATTGACGTTTTGGAGGAAAAACCCTATGAGGTTTTTATTTTGGGCTTCAGCCGGGCAGCAGTTCCAGGAGCCCGGGTAAGTTGGCACCTTACCCCGGTGTATTTGAGGTGGTGACACTTTTAGGGGAGCGAATATCTCCTTCACCTGAAAACCTGTGAGAGGGCATTTCTGCTCCGCGTTCCAAGTCCCAACGGTTCTTCCTAGCGGGAAGTCCTAACCCTTCGTGGCCGAGAAGGACTTCCATGGTGTGACTGGTATGTAGTGGCACGTCATGCCGGCCTCCTGGAAGTCCCCGTCGGCCTCGTTGGCTGGTCGGTCCGCTGCACCTGAACTTCCACGAAAGAACTTTGGTGCATTCTTTCTGGAGTCCCAGGCCGACCAGCAGTTGTAGGAGCTCGGCCACGTTGGCGACTCCAATCGAGAGTACCGTGAAGGAGGACGTGCTGCACGTTCTAGCGGGAGCTGCACCTGGTCCAACCCGAGAAGGACTTCCATGGTGTGACCGGTATGTAGTGGCACGTCATGCCGGCCTCCTGGAAGTCCCCGTCGGCCTCGCTGGCAGGTCTGTCTTCATTGACGTTTTGGAGGAAAAACCCTATGAGGTTTTTATTTTGGGCTTCAGCCGGGCAGCAGTTCCAGGAGCCCGGGTAAGTTGGCACCTTACCCCGGTGTATTTGAGGTGGTGACACTTTTAGGGGTGCGAATATCTCCTTCACCTGAAATCCTGTGAGAGGGCATTTAGGTTTTGAGTTCCAAGTCCCAACGGTTCTTCCTAGCGGGAAGTCCTAACCGTTCGTGGCCGAGAGTGACTTCCAGGGTGTGAGCGATATGCACCGGCCCTCTCATGGTGTCTCCTGGAAGTCCCCGTCGGCCTCATTGGCTGGTCGGTCCGCTGCACCTGAACTTCCACGAAAGAACTGTGGTACATTCTTTCTGGAGTCCCAGGCCGACCAGCAGTTGTAGGAGCTCGGCCACGTTGGCGACTCCAATCGAGAGTACCGTGAAGGAGGACGTGCTGCACGTTCTAGCGGGAGCTGCACCTGGTCCAACCCGAGAAGGACTTCCATGGTGTGACCGGTATGTAGTGGCACGTCATGCCGGCCTCCTGGAAGTCCCCGTCGGCCTCGCTGGCAGGTCTGTCTTCATTGACGTTTTGGAGGAAAAACCCTATGAGGTTTTTATTTTGGGCTTCAGCCGGGCAGCAGTTCCAGGAGCCCGGGTAAGTTGGCACCTTACCCCGGTGTATTTGAGGTGGTGACACTTTTAGGGGTGCGAATATCTCCTTCACCTGAAATCCTGTGAGAGGGCATTTAGGTTTTGAGTTCCAAGTCCCAACGGTTCTTCCTAGCGGGAAGTCCTAACCGTTCGTGGCCGAGAAGGACTTCCATGGTGTGACTGGTATGTAGTGGCACGTCATGCCGGCCTCCTGGAAGTCCCCGTCGGCCTCGTTGGCTGGTCGGTCCGCTGCACCTGAACTTCCACGAAAGAACTTTGGTGCATTCTTTCTGGAGTCCCAGGCCGACCAGCAGTTGTAGGAGCTCGGCCACGTTGGCGACTCCAATCGAGAGTACCGTGAAGGAGGACGTGCTGCACGTTCTAGCGGGAGCTGCACCTGGTCCAACCCGAGAATGACTTCCATGGTGTGGCCGGTATGTAGTGGCACGCCATGCCGGCCTCCTGGAAGTCCCCGTCGGCCTAGCTCGCAGGTCTGTCTTCATTGACGTTTTGGAGGAAAAACCCTATGAGGTTTTTATTTTGGGCTTCAGCCGGGCAGCAGTTCCAGGAGCCCGGGTAAGTTGGCACCTTACCCCGGTGTATTTGAGGTGGTGACACTTTTAGGGGAGCGAATATCTCCTTCACCTGAAAACCTGTGAGAGGGCATTTCTGCTCCGCGTTCCAAGTCCCAACGGTTCTTCCTAGCGGGAAGTCCTAACCCTTCGTGGCCGAGAAGGACTTCCATGGTGTGACTGGTATGTAGTGGCACGTCATGCCGGCCTCCTGGAAGTCCCCGTCGGCCTCGTTGGCTGGTCGGTCCGCTGCACCTGAACTTCCACGAAAGAACTTTGGTGCATTCTTTCTGGAGTCCCAGGCCGACCAGCAGTTGTAGGAGCTCGGCCACGTTGGCGACTCCAATCGAGAGTACCGTGAAGGAGGACGTGCTGCACGTTCTAGCGGGAGCTGCACCTGGTCCAACCCGAGAATGACTTCCATGGTGTGGCCGGTATGTAGTGGCACGCCATGCCGGCCTCCTGGAAGTCCCCGTCGGCCTAGCTCGCAGGTCTGTCTTCATTGACGTTTTGGAGGAAAAACCCTATGAGGTTTTTATTTTGGGCTTCAGCCGGGCAGCAGTTCCAGGAGCCCGGGTAAGTTGGCACCTTACCCCGGTGTATTTGAGGTGGTGACACTTTTAGGGGAGCGAATATCTCCTTCACCTGAAAACCTGTGAGAGGGCATTTCTGCTCCGCGTTCCAAGTCCCAACGGTTCTTCCTAGCGGGAAGTCCTAACCCTTCGTGGCCGAGAAGGACTTCCATGGTGTGACTGGTATGTAGTGGCACGTCATGCCGGCCTCCTGGAAGTCCCCGTCGGCCTCGTTGGCTGGTCGGTCCGCTGCACCTGAACTTCCACGAAAGAACTTTGGTGCATTCTTTCTGGAGTCCCAGGCCGACCAGCAGTTGTAGGAGCTCGGCCACGTTGGCGACTCCAATCGAGAGTACCGTGAAGGAGGACGTGCTGCACGTTCTAGCGGGAGCTGCACCTGGTCCAACCCGAGAAGGACTTCCATGGTGTGACCGGTATGTAGTGGCACGTCATGCCGGCCTCCTGGAAGTCCCCGTCGGCCTCGCTGGCAGGTCTGTCTTCATTGACGTTTTGGAGGAAAAACCCTATGAGGTTTTTATTTTGGGCTTCAGCCGGGCAGCAGTTCCAGGAGCCCGGGTAAGTTGGCACCTTACCCCGGTGTATTTGAGGTGGTGACACTTTTAGGGGTGCGAATATCTCCTTCACCTGAAATCCTGTGAGAGGGCATTTAGGTTTTGAGTTCCAAGTCCCAACGGTTCTTCCTAGCGGGAAGTCCTAACCGTTCGTGGCCGAGAGTGACTTCCAGGGTGTGAGCGATATGCACCGGCCCTCTCATGGTGTCTCCTGGAAGTCCCCGTCGGCCTCATTGGCTGGTCGGTCCGCTGCACCTGAACTTCCACGAAAGAACTGTGGTACATTCTTTCTGGAGTCCCAGGCCGACCAGCAGTTGTAGGAGCTCGGCCACGTTGGCGACTCCAATCGAGAGTACCGTGAAGGAGGACGTGCTGCACGTTCTAGCGGGAGCTGCACCTGGTCCAACCCGAGAAGGACTTCCATGGTGTGACCGGTATGTAGTGGCACGTCATGCCGGCCTCCTGGAAGTCCCCGTCGGCCTCGCTGGCAGGTCTGTCTTCATTGACGTTTTGGAGGAAAAACCCTATGAGGTTTTTATTTTGGGCTTCAGCCGGGCAGCAGTTCCAGGAGCCCGGGTAAGTTGGCACCTTACCCCGGTGTATTTGAGGTGGTGACACTTTTAGGGGTGCGAATATCTCCTTCACCTGAAATCCTGTGAGAGGGCATTTAGGTTTTGAGTTCCAAGTCCCAACGGTTCTTCCTAGCGGGAAGTCCTAACCGTTCGTGGCCGAGAAGGACTTCCATGGTGTGACTGGTATGTAGTGGCACGTCATGCCGGCCTCCTGGAAGTCCCCGTCGGCCTCGTTGGCTGGTCGGTCCGCTGCACCTGAACTTCCACGAAAGAACTTTGGTGCATTCTTTCTGGAGTCCCAGGCCGACCAGCAGTTGTAGGAGCTCGGCCACGTTGGCGACTCCAATCGAGAGTACCGTGAAGGAGGACGTGCTGCACGTTCTAGCGGGAGCTGCACCTGGTCCAACCCGAGAATGACTTCCATGGTGTGGCCGGTATGTAGTGGCACGCCATGCCGGCCTCCTGGAAGTCCCCGTCGGCCTAGCTCGCAGGTCTGTCTTCATTGACGTTTTGGAGGAAAAACCCTATGAGGTTTTTATTTTGGGCTTCAGCCGGGCAGCAGTTCCAGGAGCCCGGGTAAGTTGGCACCTTACCCCGGTGTATTTGAGGTGGTGACACTTTTAGGGGAGCGAATATCTCCTTCACCTGAAAACCTGTGAGAGGGCATTTCTGCTCCGCGTTCCAAGTCCCAACGGTTCTTCCTAGCGGGAAGTCCTAACCCTTCGTGGCCGAGAAGGACTTCCATGGTGTGACTGGTATGTAGTGGCACGTCATGCCGGCCTCCTGGAAGTCCCCGTCGGCCTTGTTGGCTGGTCGGTCCGCTGCACCTGAACTTCCACGAAAGAACTTTGGTGCATTCTTTCTGGAGTCCCAGGCCGACCAGCAGTTGTAGGAGCTCGGCCACGTTGGCGACTCCAATCGAGAGTACCGTGAAGGAGGACGTGCTGCACGTTCTAGCGGGAGCTGCACCTGGTCCAACCCGAGAAGGACTTCCATGGTGTGACCGGTATGTAGTGGCACGTCATGCCGGCCTCCTGGAAGTCCCCGTCGGCCTCGCTGGCAGGTCTGTCTTCATTGACGTTTTGGAGGAAAAACCCTATGAGGTTTTTATTTTGGGCTTCAGCCGGGCAGCAGTTCCAGGAGCCCGGGTAAGTTGGCACCTTACCCCGGTGTATTTGAGGTGGTGACACTTTTAGGGGTGCGAATATCTCCTTCACCTGAAATCCTGTGAGAGGGCATTTAGGTTTTGAGTTCCAAGTCCCAACGGTTCTTCCTAGCGGGAAGTCCTAACCGTTCGTGGCCGAGAGTGACTTCCAGGGTGTGAGCGATATGCACCGGCCCTCTCATGGTGTCTCCTGGAAGTCCCCGTCGGCCTCATTGGCTGGTCGGTCCGCTGCACCTGAACTTCCACGAAAGAACTGTGGTACATTCTTTCTGGAGTCCCAGGCCGACCAGCAGTTGTAGGAGCTCGGCCACGTTGGCGACTCCAATCGAGAGTACCGTGAAGGAGGACGTGCTGCACGTTCTAGCGGGAGCTGCACCTGGTCCAACCCGAGAAGGACTTCCATGGTGTGACCGGTATGTAGTGGCACGTCATGCCGGCCTCCTGGAAGTCCCCGTCGGCCTCGCTGGCAGGTCTGTCTTCATTGACGTTTTGGAGGAAAAACCCTATGAGGTTTTTATTTTGGGCTTCAGCCGGGCAGCAGTTCCAGGAGCCCGGGTAAGTTGGCACCTTACCCCGGTGTATTTGAGGTGGTGACACTTTTAGGGGTGCGAATATCTCCTTCACCTGAAATCCTGTGAGAGGGCATTTAGGTTTTGAGTTCCAAGTCCCAACGGTTCTTCCTAGCGGGAAGTCCTAACCGTTCGTGGCCGAGAGTGACTTCCAGGGTGTGAGCGATAGGCACCGGCCCTCTCATGGTGTCTCCTGGAAGTCCCCGTCGGCCTCATTGGCTGGTCGGTCCGCTGCACCTGAACTTCCACGAAAGAACTTTGGTACATTCTTTCTGGAGTCCCAGGCCGACCAGCAGTTGTAGGAGCTCGGCCACGTTGGCGACTCCAATCGAGAGTACCGTGAAGGAGGACGTGCTGCACGTTCTAGCGGGAGCTGCACCTGGTCCAACCCGAGAAGGACTTCCATGGTGTGACCGGTATGTAGTGGCACGTCATGCCGGCCTCCTGGAAGTCCCCGTCGGCCTCGCTGGCAGGTCTGTCTTCATTGACGTTTTGGAGGAAAAACCCCATGAGGTTTTTATTTTGGGCTTCAGCCGGGCAGCAGTTCCAGGAGCCCGGGTAAGTTGGCACCTTACCCCGGTGTATTTGAGGTGGTGACACTTTTAGGGGTGCGAATATCTCCTTCACCTGAAATCCTGTGAGAGGGCATTTTGGTTTCGTGTTCCAAGTCCCTACGGTTCTTCCTAGCGGGAAGTCCTAACCGTTCGTGGCCGAGAGTGACTTCCAGGGTGTGAGCGATAGGCACCGGCCCTCTCATGGTGTCTCCTGGAAGTCCTCGTCGGCCTCGTCCACCTGTCGTTAAGCTGTGAGAGGAGCACGTGCTCCCGCGCCGTTTGAGTCTTTGGAATTTGTCCAAGACTCCTCAGATCGATCTGGCTCCCCGCGACCCGGCGGCGGAGGGACCACTCGCTCGGCAGTGCTTTGGAGCCCTGTCGGTTACGGCGAGCGCGTCTTCCTCCCACACCGTCCGGGTCTGTTTCGCCCCCGGCCACCTACGGCCGGTGTCCCAAAAAGCCCGGCGGTCCTGCTAAGGCGGGCGCCGGTACCTCTCGCTCCCGCGAGGTGCGTTTGCTCAGTGCTGCTTCTATCACTCTAAAAGGCGTCCGAGAGTGCGCTGGTGTCGCCGGAGCCCGAGGCGCGAGAGAAAGCTTTAAACGACGGGGAGGCAGTGACCGCCCCCGTATGTCCGCTGCTCGCAAGGGCCTCTCTAGCCGAGGTGCTCCCAGGCGCACCCGCGCATGGGGCACGGTTGTTTCTCGCAAGTAGTCCAAAGCCGTCTTCCGCCTCGCCCGAGGCTGGAAGTGTCGGCGTGGCTCCCGCATGCAAGCCACACGCGGCTCCACGGTGGCTTCCCTCCCCCCCTCTCCGGAGGGGGCGGCCCCATCCCATGTGGAGCCGCTAAGCCGCCGGGAAAGCGGCCTCGGTTCCCCGTGGGCGACAAATGCGTCCTCCTCGGCACTTTGCGAGCTGGGCCGCCGGAGAGAGCAGTTAACCCGGATTGTCGAGGTTGTCCGTTGCCTTTGTCCCATATTACCTAAGCCTGGTCCTTGTTACCTTACTGGTAAGGGTTAGGGACGCTGAGCGCGCTCCATCTTCTCGGCTCTATGTTGGGCTCTCTCTAAACAGGTCCTCGACTTAAGACCGACCGGTCTTCGTAGGCATCCTTCATCTCGGCAGGTTGCGAGCTGGGCCGCCGGTGAGAGCAGTTAACCCGGATTGTCGAGGTTGCCGTTGCCTTTGTCCCATATTACCTAAGCCTGGTCCTTGATACCTTACTGGTAAGGGTTAGGGACACTGAGCGCGCTCCATCTTCTCGGCTCTATGTTGGGCTCTCTCTAAACAGGTCCTCGACTTACGATGCTGCCCCGACCGACCGACCGGTCTTCGTAGGAGTCCTCCATCTCGGCAGGTTGCGAGCTGGGCCGCCGGTGAGAGCAGTTAACCCGGATTGTCGAGGTTGCCGTTGCCTTTGTCCCATATTACCTAAGCCTGGTCCTTGATACCTTACTGGTAAGGGTTAGGGACGATGAGCGCGCTCCATCTTCTCGGCTCTATGTTGGGCTCTCTCTAAACAGGTCCTCGACTTACGATTCTGCCCCGACCGACCGACCGGTCTTCGTAGGCGTCCTCCATCTCGGCAGGTTGCGAGCTGGGCCGCCGGTGAGAGCAGTTAACCCGGATTGTCGAGGTTGCCGTTGCCTTTGTCCCATATTACCTAAGCCTGGTCCTTGATACCTTACTGGTAAGGGTTAGGGACGATGAGCGCGCTCCATCTTCTCGGCTCTATGTTGGGCTCTCTCTAAACAGGTCCTCGACTTACGATTCTGCCCCGACCGACCGACCGGTCTTCGTAGGCTTCCTCCATCTTGGCAGGTTGCGAGCTGGGCCGCGGTGAGAGTATGTAGCCCGGACTGTCCTGAAGCGTCACAGTGGCATATTGAACACCCCGGTTGACTTACATTTATGTGGTCGCGAAACCTGGTTGCGGTCTCAGTGCCAATCTGCGTCCAACAACGGGGCTCTTGGTTGCTCTCTTTCCATGTGTCCTAGACTGTCTTCCGATGCCTTGGAAGGGTCGGTCGGTTGTTTGAAGGCATCCTCCTCCTCGGCAGGTTGAGAGCTGGCCCGCGGTGAGAGTATGTAGCCCGGACTGTCCTGAAGCGTCACAGTGGCATATTGAACACCCCGGTTGACTTACATTTATGTGGTCGCGAAACCTGGTTGCGGTCTCAGTGCCAATCTGCGTCCAACAACGGGGCTCTTGGTTGCTCTCTTTCCATGTGTCCTAGACTGTCTTCCGATGCCTTGGAAGGGTCGGTCGGTTGTTTGAAGGCATCCTCCTCCTCGGCAGGTTGAGAGCTGGCCCGCGGTGAGAGTATGTAGCCCGGACTGTCCTGAAGCGTCACAGTGGCATATTGAACACCCCGGTTGACTTACATTTATGTGGTCGCGAAACCTGGTTGCGGTCTCAGTGCCAATCTGCGTCCAACAACGGGGCTCTTGGTTGCTCTCTTTCCATGTGTCCTCGACTGTCTTCCGATGCCTTGGAAGGGGGGTCGGTTGTTTGAAGGTGTCCTCCTGCTCGGCAGGTTTCGAGCTGGGCCGTCGGTGAGAGCAGGTAGCCGGGATTGTCCTGGGGCGCGTCGTAGCAGTTATGCCAACCCATGTCCTGCAGACCTGGGCCGCTTCCGAGCGGTGACCAGGTTGTACCGGTACCAAGTTGGCAGCCAGCTGCGACCTCCCGCGGGGCTCTTGGTTGACCTATTCTCTGCAAAGGTCCTGGACTTTCTCTGCTGCCTTGGAAAGTCGTCTTGTCCCCCTGGCACTGCGAGGCCGCCCACCTCCCGAGCGCAATAAATGAAGGTAGTCTCAGCACTTCGATGGAAGGGGGGACTACCTGGTTGATCCTGCCAGTAGCATATGCTTGTCTCCAAGATTAAGCCATGCACGTGTAAGTACACACGGCCGGTACAGTGAAACTGCGAATGGCTCATTAAATCAGTTATGGTTCCTTTGATCGCTCCAACCGTTACTTGGATAACTGTGGTAATTCTAGAGCTAATACATGCCTACGAGCGCTGACCACCCGGAACGCGTGCATTTATAGGACCAAAACCAATCCGAGGGCTTGGGCGGTGGGGTCGGGCTCCGGCCCTCCCTACGCTCTCCCCGGCCGCTCTGGTGACTCTAGATAACCTCGGGCCGATCGCACGTCCCCGTGACGGCGACGATACATTCGGACGTCTGCCCTATCAACTTTCGATGGTACTTTTTGCGCTTACCATGGTGACCACGGGTAACGGGGAATCAGGGTTCGATTCCGGAGAGGGAGCCTGAGAAACGGCTACCACATCCAAGGAAGGCAGCAGGCGCGCAAATTACCCACTCCCGACCCGGGGAGGTAGTGACAAAAAATAACAATACAGGACTCTTTCGAGGCTCTGTAATTGGAATGAGTACACTTTAAATCCTTTAACGAGGATCCATTGGAGGGCAAGACTGGTGCCAGCAGCCACGGGAAGAGGAGGAGTTTGTGTGTGCTGGTGTCAGAACAGGCTTGCTCCCTGAGGGGAGAGGTGTGTGAGCAGTGTGTGAGGTGCTTTCACATTTTGTAAGCCGAAAAACCCTTGCTGGATCCGGCTGGAGTTCCAGGCAGGGTCCCCACTCCTTTCCCAGGAGGAGTGGGGTCCTGGGGAGAGACCCCGGAGTCGGGGGTGAGTAAGGAGGAGGACACACTGGCCGCCGAAGCCGGGCGGGAGAGTGGCCGCAAGATGGAGGAGGCAGCCGGCATGCTACGACGGTCAGGGAGGATGTGCTTGAGGAGCGGCGGCTCCAATGAAGATTTGAGCCAGCACAGCCGCGGGGACGTGAAGGCTCTACTCGCCTTGGACACAGTGAGTCGGACTGGAGGAAGGACGGAGAGGCCCGCAGCGGCAGCCGGCGCAATGGCGGGAGCCGCTGCGGGAGTAAAGCTCGCGGCGGTGGATGCCGCCGGTGAAAGGAGTGACAAGGGAGAGAGCGGACGAGAGGTGCCGGGTATGTCAGAGACTGCCTGGTGCTCCGTGGTGTCGCACGGGGCAATAGGCGAAATCCTGGATATGGAGGACCTCGAGTACCGGCTCGAGGACTGGCCGGTATTAGCCCCAAGGGAGCCGCAACAGCAGTTCCGGCAAAGGGTAACGGCAGTTACGAGCCTGTACATGGCTTCAGAGGAGGAGAGACTGGCCCTGAAGCAGTCTCTTGCTGATCAACGGTATCGCGCGGATCACTGTTCAAAGAATAAAAGACCGGCAATTTCAAAGAAGATAAAGGAGCTGAAGGAGCGTATAAGCTTCCTGGAGACCAGGCTGGACTTGATTTTGCAGTCCTCGGGGAGTTTTCGCCAGAGACTGTTAAGATGGAAAAAGTCTCTGGGGAAAAGAGCATTGGAACAGGGCCAGGAATCGGCCCAGGAATCAGCCCAAGATGCAGGCCAAGAGGCAAGCGAGGAGTTAATCCCTGAGTCGGCCTCAATCAAGCAGGGAGGAAGCGAGGCACAGGTGTCTGAGTGCAGCCAGGTATCAGAGGGCAGCCTCCCTTGTGCACAGCGGGAGCGTGCTGTGAAGCCTGAATTGAAAGTGCGAGATGGAGCGAGGCACCGACCATCGGGTGTCCTCATGTCGCTGAGCAGTTCCGAGGGCTCAGGGGAATCGTGGTCGGAGTCGGAGGAGACCGGACGCAGTGGCGGTCCCGGGGGACTCCTGACGGCCAGGACTAGGCAGGTGCGGTCCCCACCGGTGAACTTCGGGGATTTCACATTCGGAGGGGATCCGGTGTCGGACGACCTGTCTAGCAAGGCCGAAAGGAGAAGGAGGCGGAAGGCAGAGAAGGCAGGTAAGACTCCAATCATGGAGGAGCGTCTTGTGTTTGTACCCCTTTGTAAGCCCGACGTACTCCCTGTCCCCCGGGATGCCATTGCAAACCCCTCTGGTCAGCCCACTCCTGATCCTGCAGTGGATCGGGGGTCTGACGGAGGGGAGATTATGTGTAGCCCTCCCGCTGGGCAGGTTCCGAAGATCAGTGGCACTGCTGCCGCCAGATCTAGTGGCGGTAGCAGTGCGGTGGCGAGACTGGCTGAGAGGCCGGACAGTTTGGTGGCAAATAAGAACGTAGTGCTCGGTCCCAAGCAGTTGGGCACGGGCGCTATGTGTATCCCCTTGGGGGAGAACAAGTTGGTGCCCAGAGTGGTGCTTTCCCCTGCAAAGTTGCGCCCGGTGGAGGAGGAAGCAACCAGGGAAACAAATTTTGACATTATGGCTGGCTCAGCAAGGGTGAAAGAGTCCTGCAGGCAGGAAAACGCGCCTGCAGGAAAAAACGCATGCAAAAACGCATGTGGTGTGAATGGGGGTGAAAAAAGTGAAAATTCAATTGTGATGGAAGATGGTGGGGGGAATGTTTCTGGGGAAGAAATAAAGGTGGGAGAGGGGTTGGGAGATGTAAATGGTGTAAATGGTGTGGATGGGGGTGTAAATGGTGTGGATGGGGGTGTAAATTGGGGTATGATTTTGAATGGGGGTGAGGAGCATATGGAATTACAGGAGGTGGATGCAGCTCCCGGAGATGGCCCGGAAGGGGGATTGATGGAGGTTAGCCCAAGGGGGGGCTCACTGGAAAGTGGGGCGCCTGTTGTCAAAGTGTCTACTGGGGCTCCGGGAGCTGTACAGGTGGGAAGGTCCTATGCTGCAGCCGCAGCGGGCCCGAGTGCCCCTTTGTCCGCGGGTGCCGTGCATGGTAACTTGCAACGGCGCCTTGCGGAGGCCCTAAGGAGAGGCGAGAGCTCTGTCCAAATAGGGGGTGAGCAGGTTGACCTGTCTTTCTGGTACGAGAAGTACGGACAGGCTGCCTTCCGAGAAAATCAAGGGAAGGGACCACCAGTGTTGTCTCTTCCGACAGGGGGACCCGGGGGTGTCCGCAGGAATGTGGCCCGTCTCCGGTGGGTCGGTAAGGAAGCTAGCCCCCCAAGATCTAGGGTTGTGGAGCTGCTCCTGGAGATGGGATTTAGGGCTAATGATATCTATGCCCTGATCCATCCCTACGGCACCTCGGTGTTCGATGTCAGCTTCATGACGGCAGAGGGGTTGGAATCCTTCTGGTCCCGTCATGAGCTGGCACGGGCATTGCCCCAGTGGCAGGGTTTCGCCGTTCAGGCCGTTTCAAGGCAGAGTGAGGTCATCAAGAGAGTGACCATTTTGACTAGTAATGAGTCACTCTCTTGCATTGATATAATGACCTGGGTGGAGAGGTATGGCGAGGTCAAAGGAATGCCCCAAAAAAATCGGGACGAGCACGGGATTTGGTCTGGTGCCTGGACCTTTTCCGTGAAGTTAAAGGTCCAGGGGAACTCGGTGTCCCACATGCCCTCCTCTGCTTTCTTGGGGAGGGACAGGATCCTGGTCTTTTACCAGGGGCAGCCGAAGGTCTGTCACAAGTGCGGCAGCCCCACACACTTTAGCGCACAGTGTAAGGAGAGGAGGTGTGCGCTGTGTGGGGCTTTGGGCCATCTTGCCGCCACTTGTAAGGACATTAGGTGTAACCTGTGCGGTGACCTAGGTCACCCCTTTAGCCGCTGTCCGCGCTCCTTCGCCAACCTGGTCTTCAACCCGGTGGCGCCTAGCCTTGCCAGTGGTAGTGGTCGTGGTGATGGTGTCGCTGGGGAGGGGGCTGGGGAGGATGGAGGGGTGATAGGGTCGAGGAAGGTAAGGACCCTGCCTCCTTCTAAAACGAAGAGGCAGGAGTGCCGCCGACTTGAGAGGGAGCAGGGGGGGCCCCAAAGCCATGGGGTTCAGTCTGCCGTCCCTCAGGAGGCTGGTATGTCTGCGGAGGCCCTTGGGGACGGTGGGGTAGAGGAAGAGATCAGGAGACTGGTGAGGAGGAGAGGAGAAGCCCCCTCTAGTGGGTCCTCGTACTATGGAAGTTTGGACGAGGACGAAGTGAGGGGGCAAGACAAAAGAGAGGACACTGGTAGGAAGACCCTATGCAAGACCAGGGCTCCTAAATTAAAAACATCCAAGACCGGCCAGATCCCAAAGGAGGGCTTGACTGGCTCCCCCCTGATAGGGCTCTCCAACCGGTACCAAGCCCTTCGGGAGGACATCTCCTCTTCGGAAGAAGAGGAGGGCGGGGGTGAGGTATCGGTGCGAAGGTCGGGTCCTTCGGGAGGTGCTGGACCCTCGAACCAGGTAGTAGGCCAAATGCCTGGGGAGGGGGTTGTCACGGCACTAGTGGACAAAGGGGGGGGTGGGGAAACGGGGATGGTGGCGGGGGTGGTGGCGGGGGATGGGAGTGTAAATATTGTTTGTAATGTTGTGGACTCACTCTCTCCTCTTTTGGTTCCAGAGATGAAAGACTTGGCTAAGGATATGGATCTCTCGGGTGTAAGTCTCAAGAGAGGCAACGAAGATTCCCCGGACCCAGATAGCGACGGGCTAACTGGGGGAGGGAAGAAGCTAGCGGTCGAACTCGATCACTCTTGATGGCGGTACCTACTCCGTTGACCCTGGCGAGTATTAATGTCGCCAGCATTAGGTCAGATGCGGCCAGATTCACGGCCTTTGATTTTCTCGGCCGGGTTGAGGCCGATGTTTTATTTTTGCAGGAGACCAGGGTGCCAGACCTGGCATCAGTGCATAAGGCCAGAAGGGAGTGGAGGCACGGGCCATCTTACTGGTCTCTTGCGGCCGAGCCGTATAGCGGAGTGGCTGTCCTTTTCAGGACAACAGAGGTAAAATGCCGACGAGTGATCGAGGTAGAAATGGGGAGGTGTCTGGTCTTGGACGTCTTCATGAAGGGGCAAGAGCTTAGGCTCATAAACATCTACGGTCCGCAAACCAAGTGGGACCGCAAATGCCTCTTTATGAAGATCAAGCCTTTTCTTTTTACCAGCCGTCAGGTGGTCTTTGGAGGAGACTTCAACACAGTTGTGAGGCAGAAGGACCGGAGGGGCTCCAAAGACAGGCTGGGTTATGACAGCGTCGCTTTAAATAGCATAGTTAGTGAGGCTCGTCTGGAGGATGTCCACATCAGGCACACCCCGGACCACAGTGGTTACACATACCATAGGGGTAGTCAGATTAGATCTAGAATAGACAGGTTTTATTTGAAGGGGGAGGCTGTCTTCTCGCCACTTGTGGTTGAGGAGGTAGAATTCTCCGATCACTGTTTAATTGTTTTTTCTTTGAACGTTGCAGAGACCCATCGGATGGGAAGGGGCTTTTGGAGATTGAATTCGGCACTCCTGGAAGAAGCGGAAGTCAGACAGTCCTTCGAGGATTTTCTGCAGAGCCAGGTACCTCTTTTGGGCCTTTGTAACAGTAAGTCAGAGTGGTGGGAGATGCTCAAGAAACGTGCGGCAAAATTCTTCCGCCAGCTTTCCAACTTTAGGAGCCTGGCCGGACACTGTCTGTACCAGGACCTAAGAAGGAAACTCGAGCAGCTTGTCTCGACAGGAGGTAGCCGCAAGGATATCTCCTGTGTGAAGTCCTTGCTTAAGAGGTGTCAGTATGATAGGCACACGTCCTTGGTTTTTGAGAGGGACTTCGGGAGGTATCGCTCGCCCGACCCTTACAAAAACTGTAGGATGTCAGTGGATTGCAAATATGTGGCAGGACTGATTGATAGTACGGGATCCCTGAACAGGTCCAAATCAGGGATCCTGGAGGTGGTCAGATCTTTCTACTCACACCTCTTGAGTCGGAAGGAACTAGATCGAGACAAAATGTCGGCTTTCCTGGCTGAAACCATTCCGGAGCCAAGGATAAGCCCCTCTCTTGGCGTTTTGACAGAGGAAATCAAGGAAGAGGAAGTAAAGAGGGCGATTGAAGGGTTAGCTCTTAAGAAATCGCCGGGACCGGATGGCTTAACGTCCGAGTTCTATAAGACCTTTGGGGAAGCTTTGATTCCCCTCTTGACTGGGGTTTTTAATGAGTGCCTATCCTCGGGCGCTCTGCCAAAGTCAATGGGTAGGTCAGCCTTGATCCTGCTGTCAAAGGGTAAAGATCCGTCCCGTATTGAGAACTGGCGTCCCATAGCGCTTCTCAATACGGACCGGAAGATTCTGGCAAAAGTACTGTTTAACAGGTTGGTCGAGTTTGCACCACAGCTCCTCTCGGGAGTCCAGCACTGCACTGTCCCAGGTCGAAGCACCTTTAGTGCTGTCCTGGGTGTCAGGGAGGCGGTGGAACAGGGCAGAGCTGGGCACTGGAAGGGGTACATGCTGTCTTTGGATCAGGCAAAAGCGTTTGACAGAGTTGATCATGAGTATCTCTGGTCCACCCTTTTGAGATACGGTCTGCCTGGGGGGTTTGTGAATTGGCTGAAAACATTGTACGCTGGGGCTGAGACTTTCCCACTGGTGAACGGTTGGGTTGGTCGTCCTTTCGTTGTGGACTCTGGTGTCCGTCAGGGTTGTCCTCTTAGCCCGCTGCTATACGTGTTCGCGATCGACCCCTTCCTTGTGAGGATTGATCGCGGGCCGTTGGTGGGTGTGAGGATGGACCTGGCGGTCGTGGAGTCTGCAGTAAGGACGATAGCGTATGCCGACGATGTCACTATCTTCGTCTCCTCGCAAGGGGAGGCGGAATGGGTGATGTCCGAGGTAGATCGCTACTCGGACGCGTCTGGGTCCAAGATCAATCTGGATAAGTGTGAAAGTCTCTGGTTGGGAGTGGGAGACGCAGATTTTTGTCTCCCAGACACCCTCCCTGTGCCCCAAGACACTGCAAAAGTTCTGGGCATAAATTTCGGCAGAGGTGACTATCCTACTCAAAATTGGGAGAGCAGACTGCAGATTGCCACCAAAAGGGTGAACCAGTGGAAAGGTTGGACTTTGACCTTCAGAGAAAGGATCAACTTGGGCAAAACATACCTGCTCCCATTGTTTATTTTTCTGGGCAGCATTTGTATCTTGCCAGAACCCTTCTGGACACGGGTCTACAGCCTGTTTTTCCAATTGTTATGGGGAAACAGGCT
>NC_134687.1:101508481-101635981 GCF_050947455.1 Rhinoderma darwinii | reverse complement strand
CCGAGCCAGAGTTCCAGGGTGATTGGTGGTAGGTCCCGGTGGGGGGGCAGCGGGAGAAACCTACATCCCCATGCCCAGCCAGAGTTCCAGGGTGATTGGTGGTAGGTCCCGGTGGGGGGGCAGCGGGAGCAACCTGCATCCTCATGCCCAGCCAGAGTTCCAGGGTGATTGGTGGTAGGTCCCGGTGGGGGGGCAGCGGGAGAAACCTACATCCCCATGCCCAGCCAGAGTTCCAGGGTGATTGGTGGTAGGTCCCGGTGGGGGGGCAGCGGGAGAAACCTACATCCCCATGCCCAGCCAGAGTTCCAGGGTGATTGGTGGTAGGTCCCGGTGGGGGCCAGCGGGAGCAACCTGCATCCTCATGCCCAGCCAGAGTTCCAGGGTGATTGGTGGTAGGTCCCGGTGGGGGGGCAGCAGGAGAAACCTACATCCCCATGCCCAGCCAGAGTTCCAGGGTGATTGGTGGTAGGTCCCGGTGGGGGGGCAGCGGGAGCAACCTGCATCCTCATGCCCAGCCAGAGTTCCAGGGTGATTGGTGGTAGGTCCCGGTGGGGGGGCAGCGGGAGAAACCTACATCCCCATGCCCAGCCAGAGTTCCAGGGTGATTGGTGGTAGGTCCCGGTGGGGGGGCAGCGGGAGAAACCTACATCCCCATGCCCAGCCAGAGTTCCAGGGTGATTGGTGGTAGGTCCCGGTGGGGGCCAGCGGGAGCAACCTGCATCCTCATGCCCAGCCAGAGTTCCAGGGTGATTGGTGGTAGGTCCCGGTGGGGTGGAAGGGGGGGCAGCGGGACCAACCTGTGTCCCTATGCCCAGCCAGAGTTCCAGAGTGATTGCAGGTAGGTCCCGGTGGGGTGGAAGGGGGTCAGCGGGAGCAACTTGCATCCCCATGCCCAGCCAGAGTTCCAGGGTGATTGCAGGTAGGTCCCGGTGGGGTGGAAGGGGGGGCAGCGGGACCAACCTGTGTCCCTATGCCCAGCCAGAGTTCCATAGTGATTGCAGGTAGGTCCCGGTGGGGTGGAAGGGGGTCAGCGGGAGCAAACCGCATCCCCATGCCCAGCCAGAGTTCCAGGGTGATTGCAGGTAGGTCCCGGTGGGGTGGAAGGGGGGGGCAGCGGGACCAACCTGTGTCCCTATGCCCAGCCAGAGTTCCAGAGTGATTGCAGGTAGGTCCCGGTGGGGTGGAAGGGGGTCAGCGGGAGCAAACCGCATCCCCATGCCCAGCCAGAGTTCCAGGGTGATTGCAGGTAGGTCCCGGTGGGGTGGAAGGGGGGGCAGCGGGACCAACCTGTGTCCCTATGCCCAGCCAGAGTTCCAGAGTGATTGCAGGTAGGTCCCGGTGGGGTGGAAGGGGGTCAGCGGGAGCAACTTGCATCCCCATGCCCAGCCAGAGTTCCAGGGTGATTGCAGGTAGGTCCCGGTGGGGTGGAAGGGGGGGCAGCGGGACCAACCTGTGTCCCTATGCCCAGCCAGAGTTCCAGAGTGATTGCAGGTAGGTCCCGGTGGGGTGGAAGGGGGTCAGCGGGAGCAACTTGCATCCCCATGCCCAGCCAGAGTTCCAGGGTGATTGCAGGTAGGTCCCGGTGGGGTGGAAGGGGGGGCAGCGGGACCAACCTGTGTCCCTATGCCCAGCCAGAGTTCCAGAGTGATTGCAGGTAGGTCCCGGTGGGGTGGAAGGGGGTCAGCGGGAGCAAACCGCATCCCCATGCCCAGCCAGAGTTCCAGGGTGATTGCAGGTAGGTCCCGGTGGGGTGGAAGGGGGGGGCAGCGGGACCAACCTGTGTCCCTATGCCCAGCCAGAGTTCCAGAGTGATTGCAGGTAGGTCCCGGTGGGGTGGAAGGGGGTCAGCGGGAGCAAACCGCATCCCCATGCCCAGCCAGAGTTCCAGGGTGATTGCAGGTAGGTCCCGGTGGGGTGGAAGGGGGGGCAGCGGGACCAACCTGTGTCCCTATGCCCAGCCAGAGTTCCAGAGTGATTGCAGGTAGGTCCCGGTGGGGTGGAAGGGGGTCAGCGGGAGCAACTTGCATCCCCATGCCCAGCCAGAGTTCCAGGGTGATTGCAGGTAGGTCCCGGTGGGGTGGAAGGGGGGGCAGCGGGACCAACCTGTGTCCCTATGCCCAGCCAGAGTTCCAGAGTGATTGCAGGTAGGTCCCGGTGGGGTGGAAGGGGGTCAGCGGGAGCAACTTGCATCCCCATGCCCAGCCAGAGAACCAGGGTGATTGCTGGTAGGTAAGGAGATCCATTTGGTGACCAAACAGCAGTGAAAATAAAAAGGCCCAAATGTCAAAGAATGACACTTTTAATACTGAAAGTGAAACATTTAAAATCAAGTTAAAGTGGGGTATGTTCAGAAATGTCAGAGACGGTAATGAGCAGCAGAGGCAGGCCGGGGCAGAGTTCCAGGGCCAGGGGTGTCACGGCAGGCAGCGTAGGCCGGGGCAGAGTTCCAGGGCGGTGGGGAGAGGACTAGGCCTCAAATCCAAGGAGATCCATTTGGTGACTAAACAGCAGTGACAATAAAAAGGCCCAAATGCCAAAGAATGACACTTTTAATACTGAAAGTGAAACATTTAAAATCAAGTTAAAGTGGGGTATGTTCAGAAATGTCAGAGACGGTAATGAGCAGCAGAGGCAGGCCGGGGCAGAGTTCCAGGGCCAGGGGTGTGACGGCAGGCAGCGTAGGCCGGGGCAGAGTTCCAGGGCGGTGGGGAGAGGACTAGGCCTCAATCCAAGGAGATCCATTTGGTGACCAAGCAGCAGTGACAATAAAAAGGCCCAAATGTCAAAGAATGCCATTTCTGCTACTGAAAGTGAAACATTTGAAAGTGAAACATTTAAAATCAAGTTAAAGTGGGGTATGTTCAAAAATGTCAGAGGCGGTGGTGAACAGCAAGGGCAGGCCGGGGCAGAGTTCCAGGGCCAGGGGTGTGACGGCAGGCAGCGTAGGCCGGGGCAGAGTTCCAGGGCGGTGGGGAGAGGACTAGGCCTCAATCCAAGGAGATCCATTTGGTGACCAAGCAGCAGTGACAATAAAAAGGCCCAAATGTCAAAGAATGCCATTTCTGCTACTGAAAGTGAAACATTTGAAAGTGAAACATTTAAAATCAAGTTAAAGTGGGGTATGTTCAAAAATGTCAGAGGCGGTGGTGAACAGCAAGGGCAGGCCGGGGCAGAGTTCCAGGGCCAGGGGTGTGACGGCAGGCAGCGTAGGCCGGGGCAGAGTTCCAGGGCGGTGGGGAGAGGACTAGGCCTCAATCCAAGGAGATCCATTTGGTGACCAAGCAGCAGTGACAATAAAAAGGCCCAAATGTCAAAGAATGACATTTCTGCTACTGAAAGTGAAACATTTGAAAGTGAAACATTTAAAATCAAGTTAAAGTGGGGTATGTTCAAAAATGTCAGAGGCGGTGGTGAACAGCAAGGGCAGGCCGGGGCAGAGTTCCAGGGCCAGGGGTGTGACGGCAGGCAGCGCAGGCCGGGGCAGAGTTCCAGGGCGGTGGGGAGAGGACTAGGACTCAATCCAAGGAGATCCATTTGGTGACCAAGCAGCAGTGACAATAAAAAGGCCCAAATGTCAAAGAATGACATTTCTGCTACTGAAAGGGAAACATTTGAAAGTGAAACATTTAAAATCAAGTTAAAGTGGGGTATGTTCAAAAATGTCAGAGGCGGTAGTGAACAGCAGAGGCAGACCGTGGCACAGTTCCAGGGCCAGAGTGTGACACTGTCCGCCGATAGATAACCCTTTGCACATTATCGTCATCATCATTATCAGCAGCAGTTGCTGTCAGCCAGCTCCAGAGTGTATGAGCGGGGTGTGCTGCCCATTGCAGCCCGGGGCAGAGGAGCCGTATGCAAGCTGTGCATGCCCGGTGGCAACAGTGTATGAGCTCCACAGCGCCAGCGGGGGGGGTCCCACTATGTCCCAAGCCGCCTGACATGTACTTCCGGTCGGCTAGGAGGTGGCATGTCACCTGGGCTGTCAGCCAGCCCCAGAGTGTATGAGCGGCGTGTGCCTGCACCCGTGGGGGGGATACAGGAGCCATGGGGAAGCTGTGCAAGACCGGGGGCAGCCGTGTAGGTGCTCTGCAGTGCCCGCTGTGGACTTCCAGGGCAAGAGCGGTAGGAGCGGCCAACTCATGCCGACCTCCTGGAACTCCCCGTCGGCTTCGCTCGCGGGTCGGTCCCGCTGATTTTTCTACCTTCATAATAAAAAAATCTTTTTTTTTTTATGCCATTTTCGGAAGCCTCAAGCCCACCTGGAGTTGCACGAGCAAGGCCACGTCGGCGTCTCCTTCCGAAAGCGGCCGGGAGCCAGTTCCGAGTATGAGCGGCGTGTGCCTGCCTTTTGCACCCGTGGGGGGATAGAGGGGCCCCTGGGGAGCTTGTACATGCCGGCAGCTTCCTTGTGGGAGCTCCACAGCGCCCGCGGCGAGTCCCGTTGTGTCCAGCCGGCTGACAAGCACTTCCGGTCCGCGAAGGATGCATGTCAGCGGCGGTGTGCCCGCTCCGGGTATGAGCGGCGTGTGCCTGCCTATGGCATCCTTGGGGGGATAGAGGAGCCATGGGGAAGCCGTGCCAGCCCGGTTGCAGCCGTGTATGAGCTCCTCAGCGCCAGCCTCGGAGTTTGAGGGCTTTAGCGGTATGCACGGCCAACTCATGCCGACCTCCTGGAACTCCCCGTCGGCTTCGCTCGCGGGTCGGTCCCGCTGATTTTTCTACCTTCATAATAAAAAAATCTTTTTTTTTTTATGGCATTTTCGGAAGCCTCAAGCCCACCTGGAGTTGCACGAGCAAGGCCACGTCGGCGTCTCCTTCCGAAAGCGGCCGGGAGCCAGTTCCGAGTATGAGCGGCGTGTGCCTGCCTTTTGCACCCGTGGGGGGATAGAGGGGCCCCTGGGGAGCTTGTACATGCCGGCAGCTTCCTTGTGGGAGCTCCACAGCGCCCGCGGCGAGTCCCGTTGTGTCCAGCCGGCTGACAAGCACTTCCGGTCCGCGAAGGATGCATGTCAGCGGCGGTGTGCCCGCTCCGGGTATGAGCGGCGTGTGCCTGCCTATGGCATCCTTGGGGGGATAGAGGAGCCATGGGGAAGCCGTGCCAGCCCGGTTGCAGCCGTGTATGAGCTCCTCAGCGCCAGCCTCGGAGTTTGAGGGCTTTAGCGGTATGCACGGCCAACTCATGCCGACCTCCTGGAACTCCACGTCGGCTTCGCTCGCGGGTCGGTCCCGCTGATTTTTCTACCTTCATAATAAAAAAATCTTTTTTTTTTTATGGCATTTTCGGAAGCCTCAAGCCCACCTGGAGTTGCACGAGCAAGGCCACGTCGGCGTCTCCTTCCGAAAGCGGCCGGGAGCCAGTTCCGAGTATGAGCGGTGTGTGCCTGCCTTTTGCACCCGTGGGGGAATAGAGGAGCCATGGGGAAGCTGTGCATGCCCAAGCTTCAAACTGTCACCATGTCAACAGACATGGTGACAGCGTCCCGATCGCAAAGCAGGATTCAAACAGGACCAATCAGAGTGGTCCCTGTGCCGGAAACGAGCTGTGATTGGTCAGTACTGACAGGCCAATCATAGCGCAGGAGCAGTGTTGCCTGCCTATTGCACCCGTGGGGGGAATAGAGGAGCCATGGGGAAGCTGTGCATGCCCAAGCTTCAAACTGTCACCATGTCAACAGACATGGTGACAGTGTCCCGATCGCAAAGCAGGATTCAAACAGGACCAATCAGAGTGGTCCCTGTGCCGGAAACGAGCTGTGATTGGTCAGTACTGACAGGCCAATCACAGCGCAGTAGCAGTGGTGCCTGCCTATTGCACCCGTGGGGGGGATAGAGGAGCCATGGGGAAGCTGTGCATGCCCAAGCTTCAAACTGTCACCATGTCAACAGACATGGTGACAGCGTCCCGATCACAAAGCAGGATTCAAACAGGACCAATCAGAGTGGTCCCTGTGCCGGAAACGAGCTGTGATTGGTCAGTACTGACAGGCCAATCACAGCGCAGGAGCCGTGGTTTGCCGGCATCTCCGTCTCTGACAAGCTCTTTCCTGTCAGAGAGCTTGTGAGAGACGGAGACAGGAATAAATACAGTGCGTAAGTTAAAAAAAACCAGCGATCTGCCGCTTTTCTGCCCTTTTGTGCCCACTAACCTGTTTTTAGTTAGTTAGGTAGCACAAGTTTTTCAGTATGGCCAAAAGAGTCTTTTTAGCCGAGGAAGCATCTGCAATGCTGTGTTCCGACACGGACAGCGCAAGTGAAGGTGAGGAGCAGTTCGTGCTTCCATCTTCCTCTGCATCCAGTGACTCTGAATCTGCACCCCCCAGTCGGCGTAGAAGAGCCGTAGTTCCTGATCTGCCTGAGCTGACCTGGGAAGCTGCAGAGAATTATACCCCCCAGGTGCCTGAGTTTACAGCCCGCTCAGGCATTCAAATTGAAATGACGGGTTTCAGCCCCATTGATTATTTTAACCTTTTTTTTTCAGACTCCCTTTTAGCGTTAATGGTCCAGCAGACCAACATCTATGCGGAACAATTTATCGCCCAGAACCCTGACTCTTATTATGGGAGAAGCCAAAATTGGACCCCCACAAACCTAGTGGAATTGCGGAAGTTTTGGGGCATATTTTTAAGTTTTGGCCTAATAAAAAAGCCTAGGATTAGAGACTATTGGTCCCTTGATATTTTATATAACACCCCCATTTACCGCACAGTAATGCCAAGGAAGCGCTTCGAAGCCATCCTGAAATTCCTTCATTACAATGATAATAGCCAGTGCCCACCCCCACAGGACCCAAATTTTGATAGGCTATATAAAATACGACCATTGATTGCCCACTACTCCCAAATTTTTTCCCACGTTTATACCCCCCAGCAAAATATTTCGGTAGATGAATCCCTAGTCAGCTTCAAGGGTAGACTGCACTTCAGGCAGTATCTACCCAATAAAAGAGCCCGGTACGGCATAAAGCTCTACAAGCTGTGCGAAAGTGCCACCGGTTACACCTACTCCTTTAGGGTCTATGAGGGAAAAGACTCCCATATAGATCCCCCAGAATGCCCCCCTTTCCTTGGAATTAGTGGAAAGATCGTATGGGATCTTATCCATCCTTTACTTGGGAAAGGCTATCATCTTTATCTGGACAACTTTTATAACAGTGTCCCCTTAGTAAAAGTTCTCTTGTCCAGATCCACCTTGGCATGCGGAACAATCCGCAAAAATAAGAAGGGCCTCCCCAAAACATTGCTGGGTCAGATCCTAAAATTAGGAGAGAGCAAAGCTTTCTGCTGCGACAATCTGCTCCTCCTAAAGTATAAGAATAAAAGGGACGTCCTTATACTGACCAGCATACACGACAGCAGATGCAGCCTAGTCCCTGTACGTGGATCCACTTCCCAAGTCCCAAAACCATATTGTGTACAGGAGTACAACAAGTATATGGGTGGCGTTGACCTGTCCGACCAGGTTATAAAACCATACAACGCCATGCGCAAGACCAGAGTATGGTATAAGAAGCTGTCTGTGCATCTTACACAGATGGCTTTATACAACGCCTTTGTCCTCTATAGATATGCCAGCAGTGGAGGTACGTTCCTGCAATTTCAGGAAAAGGTCATAAAGTCCCTGATGTTTGGTAACCAGGAAGAAGAGGGCAGTTCATCTGGCTCTTCCGTCAGTAGGATAATTCCCGGCCAGCATTTCCCGACAGAAATCCCCCCCACTGAAAAAAAAAAGAAGCCCCAAAAAAAATGCCGTGTGTGTGCCAAGCGAGGCATTCGTAAGGACACCACATACCATTGTGAGACATGTCCCACAAATCCCGGCCTGTGCATGAACCAATGTTTCAAAATATATCATACCTCCTTGGATTTTTTATTTATTTATTCATTATTCACCTTTTCTGTCTCCCATACTGGCCATGACCAATTATTAATTTTTCTACTGACCAGCCCCATTTAAAATTTGATCATTTAAAAATTGTAAAAAAAAACCACCTAAAACAAAACTAAAAATTCTCACTATACCCCTAGATAATTTCCTCAATGGGTGTAGTTTCCGAAATGGGGTCACTTGTGGGGGGTTTCCACTGTTTAGTCCCCTCAGGGGCTTTGTAAATGTGACAAGGCCTCTCAAACCATTCCTGCTAAATGTGATCTCCCAAAGCCAAATGGCACTCCATCCCTTCTAAGCCATGCCCTGTGTTCAAATATCCGTTTATTACCACATGTGGGGTATTGTTTTACTCGGGAGACATTGCTTTACAAATTTTACGGTGCTTTTTCTCCTTCAGTCCTTGTGGAAATGAGAAAAAAAATGGCTAAACCTAAATTTTCTTTGAATAAATGTTGATTTTAATTTTCACGGCCTAATTCCAATAAATTCTGTAAAAAACCTGTGCGGTCAAAATGCTTACCATACCCCTAGATAATTTCCTTGAGGTGTCTAGTTTCCCAGATGGGGTCACTTGTGGGGGGTTTCCACTGTTTAGTCCCCTCAGGGGCTTTGTAAATGTGACAAGGCCTCTCAAACCATTCCTGCTAAATGTGATCTCCCAAAGCCAAATGGCACTCCATCCCTTCTAAGCCATGCCCTGTGTTCAAATATCCGTTTATTACCACATGTGGGGTATTGTTTTACTCGGGAGACATTGCTTTACAAATTTTACGGTGCTTTTTCTCCTTCAGTCCTTGTGGAAATGAGAAAAAAAATGGCTAAACCTAAATTTTCTTTGAATAAATGTTGATTTTAATTTTCACGGCCTAATTCCAATAAATTCTGTAAAAAACCTGTGCGGTCAAAATGCTTACCATACCCCTAGATAATTTCCTTGAGGTGTCTAGTTTCCCAGATGGGGTCACTTGTGGGGGGTTTCCACTGTTTAGTCCCCTCAGGGGCTTTGTAAATGTGACAAGGCCTCTCAAACCATTCCTGCTAAATGTGATCTCCCAAAGCCAAATGGCACTCCATCCCTTCTAAGCCATGCCCTGTGTTCAAATATCCGTTTATTACCACATGTGGGGTATTGTTTTACTCGGGAGACATTGCTTTCCAAATTTTACGGTGCTTTTTCTCCTTCAGTCCTTGTGGAAATGAGAAAAAAAATGGCTAAACCTAAATTTTCTTTGAATAAATGTTGATTTTAATTTTCACGGCCTACTTCCAATAAATTCTGTAAAAAACCTGTGCGGTCAAAATGCTCACCATACCCCTAGATAATTTCCTTGAGGTGTCTAGTTTCCCAGATGGGGTCACTTTTGGGGGATTTGTACTGTTTTGTCACTGCAAGAGCCCTTCTAACAAAATAAGGCCCCAAAATCCACTAGGTGTTCCTTTGCTTCTGAGGCCTGTGCTTCATTCCAGTAGCACGCTACGACCACATGTGGGATATTTCCTAAAACTGCAGAGACTGGGCAACAAATATTGAGTTGAATTTCTCTGCTAAAACCTTCTGTGTAATAAAAAAATAGTATTAAAAATTTATTTCTGCCAATAAATATGAAATTTGTAAATTCCACCTCTACTTTGCTTTAATTCCTGTGAAATGTGTAAAGGGTTAAGACATTTTCTAAATGCTGTTTTGAATACTTTGAGGGGTGAAGTTTTTAAAATGGGGTGACTTTTTGGGGGTTTCTAATATATAAGGCCCTCAAAGCCACTTCACAACTGAACTGGCCCCTGTAAAAATGGCCTTTTGACATTTTCTTGAAAATGTGAGAAATTGCTGCTAAAGTTGTAGGCCTTGTGATGTCATAGAAAAATAAAAGGATGTTCAAAAAACGATGCCAATCTAAAGTAGACATATGGGTGATGTTAATTAGCAACCATTTTGTGTGGTATAACTGCCTGTCTTACAAGCAGATACATTTAAATTGAGAAAAATGCTAATTTTTGCAATTTTTCGCTAATTTTCGGTGTTATTCACAATTAAATATAGAACATATCGAGCAAATTTTGCTAGTAACTTAAAGTGCAATGTGTCACGAGAAAACAATCTCAGAATCGCTTGGATAGGTGAAAGCATTCCAGAGTTATTACCACATAAAGTGAACATGTCAGATTTGAAAAATGAGGCTCTGTCAGGAAGGTCAAAAGTGGCTAGGGCGGGAAGGGGTTAACCTAGTTCGGTCCCCACCGTTACAGTCGGATGTCAGCTGTAAGATACAGCTGAGATCCGGTGATGATGGCACCGACTCAGCTTCTGAGCCGGTGCCAAACATTGTACGTCATTTTGCGTGAAGTCAATGCTTTCCAGGACGTACATATACGTCCAATGGCGGGAAGGGGTTAAAGTCCCTTTGCTGGATGTACATAGAGGACAATAGGGCCCCATAAAGATAAATGAATATATTTTGCATAGAATCAATGTGCACAACCGCATATATGGAAAAGTTCAGTTGAAACAATTATTAGTAGGACATTTTGGATCGTTATTGTCCTCTTGAAATTATGAGGACATCTACCTCAATTTTATTTTTCTTGTATTCCAGCTACTAAGCTCTACTTAATGGGGTTTCACAATGCAATGTTGTTTATATTGGAGGATTGAATCCCAATGCCATTGTTAGCATGTGTATCAGTGGTATTAGTGATTTTTTTAGAATTATCTGGCCAGGTGACTTAGACGGTCTTTTTAAATAATGCATTTTTTTTCCTGTAGAACTAGTTTAAGTCATTAGCCAGAGAAATGGTATTTATAGAATATATTTATTAAAAAAATTCCATCTCGTGTGCCGGTTATGTCCTGGAACAGTTTTTCTTTTTGTTATTCTATAACATAGTAAGTATAGTTGAAAAAAGAAATTAGTTCATCTAGTTTCACCTATCTTGTTGCAATATTAATCCAGGGGAAGGAAAAACCAACACCCTAATGTATAAGCCAACTTTCCTCATCTTAGAGAAAGAAAAAAAAACTTCCAGACTCCAAATATGGAGAATAAATCCCTGGATGAATGACCCATCTCCAGTAATCTAATGCCCATAATTTGTAGTATTTTTACTTTCAAGAAACCATGACAAATCCCTCTTGCAGAAAGTTCCATAGTCTCACTGCTCTTACAGTAAAGAATCCTCTTCTATGTTTGTGTAGAAACCTTCTTCTAGATGTAGAGGATACCCCCTTGTTTTAGTTATAGTCCTGGATATAAATAGATCATTAGTCAGATCTCAGTATTGACCTTTGATGTATTTATACATAGTTATTAGGTCACCTCTAAGCCATCTTTTTTTATAATGAAATAACCTAAATTTTGATAATCATTCTGGATACTGTAGACCACCTATTCCTTTAATTACTTTAGTTGCCTGCCTTTGAATACGTTCAAGCTCTATTATGTCTTTCTTGTACAATGTTTCCCAAAACTGCACATAATAATCTATATTTGGTCTGACTAGTGATTTGTAAAGTGGTAGAACTATGTTCTCGTCATGTGCATCTATGCACCTTTTGATTAATCTTATTTGCTTTAGCGAATGCTATCTGACACTGGTTTCCACAGTTAGGTTTACAATTCCTATTATTTTCCATGTTAGTTTTACCCAGGGATTTCCTGTTTTGAAAATAGATTTGACATGTATTTTCCCTTCCCAAGTACATAACTTTACATTAAACCTAATTTGCCACTTCTCTGCTCAAGCCTCTAGCTTATCCAAATCCATTTATAACATAATACTGTCCTCTTTTGCGTTAAATACTTTACAGGGTTTAGGATCACCTGCAAAAATGTACACCCATGTGGTAACCCACTAGTAGCGGTGACCCAATCTTCAAATGCCATTAATGACTACTCACTGTTTACTATCACTGAGCCAGTTATGTACCCAATTACAGACATTAAGCCACATTGAACAATATATATTCTTTCTTTTCACCCTAGTTTTAGTTCAATTTATATGACATTTTAAAGAAACTTGTTGAAGATTCAGTAGCATTGGAACGAAAACAAACATGTCATGAAAACAACAGTTTTGAGACTCATGAGACTAATAAGACACCCAAAGATGGCACTAAGAAGAAGCACAGAGGTTTTATCAGGGCTGGCCTTTGGGCTTTGCGACCTGTGCGATTGCACAGGGCGCATCACCCCAGCAAGAGGAAGTGGGCGCTGCGCTGGCTTCCCTCCCCTGGAGTTTCTGAAGCGCCCGGCAGTGCCGTGGGCCCCATAGCGACTGCTACAGGGCCCGCGGCATGAGGGCGCCCCCTAGCCCAGCACATAACATTTATGGCCCAGGCATCCCCCGGTGGCGTCGATAGTGACTGCCACATTCACTTGTATCTGCGTCCTCAGGACGCAGATACAATTGAATAGTATAGGCTGCAGGCTATATTAGGCCTGCAGCATATAAGACACTGGGACAGAGTCCCTGCGCAGGCCGGCGTGATGACGTCAATGCATCAGGCTGGTCTGCACTTGTGTCCTGTCCGGAGGCCGTGGAGCGGAGCTCGGCAACGGGGTTGGGTAAGTAGATTTTTTGGTTTTGGGGGGGATGTATATCTAAAAAAGGGGGGATTGCTGTGTGGCACTATCTACAGTGGAGGGCTGTGTATCTAATACAGGGGTGGGCGGAATTGCTGTGTGGCACTATACAGGGAGGAGGGCTGTGTGGCACTATTTACAAGAGGACTGTGTGGCATTATCTACAAGAGGGTGTGTGGCACTATTCAGGGGGAGGGCAGTTTGGCACTACAGGGGAGGGCTGTTTGGCACTACAGGGGGGGGATGTTTGGCACTATCTACAAGGGGGGATGTGGCACTATCTACAAGGGGGGATGTGGCACTTTCTACAAAGGGGAGGCTATGTGGCACGATCTACAAGAGGGGTGCTTTGTGTATTATTCAGTAACAGTATGGGGGTATTATTCAGTAACAGTATGGGGGATATTATTCAGTCACTATGTGTTTATGATGTGGTGGTATTATTCAGTAACAGTATACAGTGAAGGAAATAAGTATTTGATCCCTTGCTGATTTTGTAAGTTTGCCCACTGTCAAAGACATGAACAATCTAGAATTTTTAGGCTAGGTTAATTTTACCAGTGAGAGATAGATTATATATATAAAAAAAAAAAAGAAAATCACATAGTCAAAATTATATATATTTATTTGCATTGTGCACAGAGAAATAAGTATTTGATCCCCTACCAACCATTAAGAGTTCAGCCTCCTCCAGACCAGTTACACGCTCCAAATCAACTTGGTGCCTGCATTAAAGACAGCTGTCTTAAATGGTCACCTGTATAAAAGACTCCTGTCCACAGACTCAATTAATCAGTCTGACTCTAACCTCTACAACATGGGCAAGACCAAAGAGCTTTCTAAGGACGTCAGGGACAAGATCATAGACCTGCACAAGGCTGGAATGGGCTACAAAACCATAAGTAAGACGCTGGGTGAGAAGGAGACAACTGTTGGTGCAATAGTAAGAAAATGGAAGACATACAAAATGACTGTCAATTGACATCGATCTGGGGCTCCATGCAAAATCTCACCTCGTGGGGTATCCTTGATCCTGAGGAAGGTGGGAGCTGAGCCGAAAATTACACGGGGGGAACTTGTTAATGATCTCAAGGCAGCTGGGACCACAGTCACCAAGAAAACCATTGGTAACACATTCCGCCGTAATGGATTAAAATCCTGCAGTGCCCGCAAGGTCCCCCTGCTCAAGAAGGCACATGTACAGGCCCATCTGAAGTTTGCAAATTAACATCTGGATGATTCTGAGAGTGATTGGGAGAAGGTGCTGTGATCAGATGAGACTAAAATTGAGCTCTTTGGCATTAACTCAACTCGCCGTGTTTGGAGGAAGAGAAATGCTGCCTATGACCCAAAGAACACCGTCCCCACTGTCAAGCATGGAGGTGGAAACATTATGTTTTGGGGGTGTTTCTATGCTAAGGGCACAGGACTACTTCACCGCATCAATGGGAGAATGGATGGAGCCATGTACCGTCAAATCCTGAGTGACAACCTCCTTCCCTCCACCAGGACATTAAAAATGGCTCATGGCTGGGTCTTCCAGCACGACAATGACCCGAAACATACAGCCAAGGCAACAAAGGAGTGGCTCAAAAAGAAGCACATTAAGGTCATGAAGTGGCCTAGCCAGTCTCCAGACCTTAATCCCATCGAAAACTTATGGAGGGAGCTGAAGATTCGAGTTGCCAAGCGACAGCCTCGAAATCTTAATGATTTACAGATGATCTGCAAAGAGGAGTTGGCCAAAATTCCATCTAACATGTGTGCAAACCTCATCATCAACTACAAAAAACGTCTGACTGCTGTGCTTGCCAACAAGGGTTTTGCCACCAAGTATTAAGTCTTGTTTGCCAAAGGGATCAAATACTTATTTCTCTGTGCACAATGCAAATAAATATATATAATTTTGACTATGTGATTTTCTATTTTTTTTAATATATAATCTATCTCTCACTGGTAAAATTAACCTAGCCTAAAAATTCTAGACTGTTCATGTCTTTGACAGTGGGTAAACTTACAAAATCAGCAAGGGATCAAATACTTATTTCCTTTACTGTATATATATATATTTTTTAATTTATTGTTTGTGAGACAGAGGGCATATGCTTTGGGCTTGCAACAGTTCTAGACGCTGTAGAAATCAGTGATGCAGTTCTCTGCACATCGCCTCCTCAATTTAGTTCATTATTGATACAATAATTCAGCATTTGGGACCCAACTTTTATCTTTGCCCATGGCCACACTTTGTCTAAAATCGGCCCGGCGACTCTGCAGCTGCCTTCCAGCCTGGGCAGTTCTTCAATGCTTCAGTGCCGAAGCAGAGAAGGAGTGCCCAGGGGTGAGTAAAAACCGACCAGCACTTACTCCCCGGGCCTCCAAGGCATTATTCATACTTTGTGGGGACACTTGAGGGACATTATACTGTGTTGGGGCATTATACAGTGTGTTGGGGCAATATATTGTGTGGGAGCATTATACTCTTTTATGTGGCATTTTTCTTTATGATGGAGTAGGGCGCCGAAAGAAAATTTTGCACAGGGCGCCATCTATCCTAAGGCCAGTCCTGGGTTTTATACTAAGAAGCGTTTTAGGCTCTAAAACTGATTATACGCATTAGACAAATGTTGACCTGACTGTGCCTCGATATCTTTTGTAAGTATAAACAAGGACTGCCTCTCTACTGTCATGCGGTCCATGACCGCTGCTAGCGGCAAATTTAAGACCAAAGTATATATTACAATATTTAAGTCATACATTCTGGGGTACATATAGAGGAGGAGTCCTACAAAAAATTTAAAATAGGATTTCTTCTTAGTGCTTTTTTTGGCTACCACACACTTACATCCCAGGTCAGGAGGACGCCATGTTACTTTATTACTCCACTATCAAATTCCTAGAAGGAGGGAAGGACGGTCAGCTTTAGTCTAGTTTCTTCAACTGTGTTTGGAAAGGTTGCTGTACTTGTTGTGAAACATAACCCCACAATAGCTCCTATCACCTAATGGGAGCAGGGAGGTGGTCACGCTGTTCTTAGGCACTGTAGCAGCTACACTGGCACTCTGTTAGGCCTTGATTTCATGAACACAAAACCCCCAAAATGTATCTCCAAGATGTGAGTATTTTATACAATGGAGTCATAACAGATACAATGGGATTGTCTACAATTCTAAAATCCCAATGAAAATTCAACAAGTTTTGTTTAATATGCTCACTGCATGGATTTAGGAATATATTTTTCCTACAGTTAACATTCATGTAGTGAGAAAATTATATATGTAATAAAGGTGCAATAATAAATTTCTGTTGGAGGAACCTGGAGTACCTTTGGATTTAGATTTTGATTTAATTTCACCTTTCATTTATCACAGATTTCTGACGTGCACTGCATAAAAACTGATACGAGAAATGCTTGTTGACCTAGAAAGGAATAGAATGCAAAGACTTTTTCATTGCACATACTCTCCAAACTGAAATTGCTGATGGTTTGTGTTACAGCGCTAGTATTTAGTGGGGTTCACTGACTCGTGTCACCCACTCTTTCTACCTCATTTATATTAGGGTCACTAGGGTTATGCCTAGCTCCCCTACCTTTTCTTTGTATAACGCTTATCTATTTGCCGTGCTACTAAGTGTGATTCATGACACAAGTATATAGTAAAGATCAGTTTATTACCAACACAAATTACACTTAGTTATTGAATACCTAACACAGAACATATATATATTATATAAGCATTGAAAAAGGCTCCTCAAATAGAGCCAAAACGTTGCACGAGGGCAATATTTCACTTTGAATTGGAGTGCTGCCTATTCTTGGAAACACATTGGAAGAGTTGGAATCAGAAATCGGGATCCCAAGGCGTGCACCCATCCGTTATTTATGCTGGTACTGCTGGATGGCGGACTCTCTCTCTCTCTCTCTCTTTCTCTCTCTCTCTCTCTCTCTCTCTCTATATATATATATATATATATATATATATATATATATATATATATATATATATATATATATATATATTCACACTAAAGTATCTGTATACCTCAATATACATAATAACTTAATATGTATTAAGTATTCTAATGCTACACGTGGCACAGTACTAGTACAACATGTTACAGTACTATAATACTATCCTAATACCCACCCACATACCTAAAGATACATATAAAATACAATACACTCACGCTGTCTTCCATGTCCCACCCCCACCTGGCTCTAACTGTCCCTGTAACTAATACAATAAGGGGCTATAGGGAAAGAGAATTGCAGCTGTATGGCAGTGAAGGGGTTAACCTGCTTTACTGAAGATGGCAGTGAAAGGGTTAACTTTAAAGGGTTGCAGTAGTGTAGTTTAGGGTTAATACAGCTTCTACTTTATTTGTGTGCAGTGCTAGGATAGGATGGGCTTAATGTGCAGGTAGTGCAGGAAAAGGTTAACCAGGGGAATGAGCAGGTAATGTTGCAGGGGGGTAAAGGGTTACCAGGGGAATGTGCGTTATAGGGGAGGTGTAGGGTTAATGTATACTCGTATAGGGGGAAAGGGTTAAATGCCAGGGGGAAAAATGTGCTCGTTATGTAGGGGGAGAAGTAAGGATTAAGTGCAGCTACTTCTGCACGTGGAGAAGAGGGGGAGGATACTTATCGTTGGTGGAGCGGTGAGGATGCTCATTGTTCCAGGGAATCGTTGGTGGAGCGGTGAGGAGGGAGCAGGAGAGAAGAGGTCATAGTTGATGAGAGCGGGAACACAAGAAAGAGCGCATTGGCGCAGGGATATTTATGTCATGCTAATGCCCTCCCTCCTGAGCCGGGCGCAGGCACAATAGAGCTGCTCGCGCCCGGTTCACATGGTTCGACGCGGTGATATGACGTCAACGGCCAAATTATGAGTGCGCAGGGGGAAGAAGTCAACATGTCTCCAGCCCCCCGCTGACCAACGAGGCGGGAGAGTCAAAGACAGACCCTCCTGTCTCCCTTGGGTATTCCAAACAAGACAATGACAATTTGTCTTGTCCGATTTTGCCTGGAGCAATTTCCCATGACCAGGGCTGTTTCTACACCCTGATTCATGGGACACAGATAGACAGATCTATCTATCTATCTATCTATCTATCTATCTATCTATCTATCTATCTATCTATCTATCTATCTATCTATCTATCTATCTATCTATCTATCTATCTATCTATCTACGGGGACACTTCCCTTTACAGTTTGCCTGCGGTTTCTGACAATTTTCTAAATGGATAATTCTGGAGTTTTGTATAACCTATAAATAACAGGTAAATCACAAATATGAAGTGCAAATTATTACTAACCCAACAGAACTATGTGTGGTGAACTTAGAATCCTCTCACCAAAGGAAATAGTGCAATAATAAATTCTCCACTGGTATAGACAAAAAAAAAAAAACACTGGAGTGGGACCGGGGTTTTTGCATAAAATATAACTTTTACTTGTATACAATTAAAATAATTTTAATGTACAAAAAGACTAACAATTACACGTTTGACCAAGTTAAAGGTCATATTTCACTCCTGATTGTAGGAACAGTGGATAAAGTTGTTAGACCTTTCACTTGTTGATCAGGTATACACATATGAAAGGTTATAAATCTCTTAATTTGATTCATAAGGTATACCACATGCTCCAAAGAAGTCAAGATTCTGATTTACATGAACCGGAGGTGTTTCAAAAGTCACTCATATACTGGTGTAATTTAATCCGGGGGATCCCCCCCCCCCCACCCGTTTTCGTAGTGCCGCAGGGTCAAATTCCACTTGTCAGTAGGAGGACTAGGAAACCTCCTTATCCATGTTCAAGAAACGATAAAAAGTATATTGTTTCTTGAACATGGATAAGGAGGTTTCCTTGTACTTCGCTTCCGATAATCCGTCACAAGCCAGCTTCCGATAATCCGGCACAAGCCAGCTTCCAGCTATCCAGCACCAGCCTGCCATCCAGGTACCATCTATCAAGTGACTGTTATATATATTTGTTTGGCCAGCTGATGCTACGTTACGGCGGAGTGACCCAGTGGGTCCACATTCTCCACAGACGCGACACTAACATCCTGTTTTCACTTTGTCATTATGGGGTATTGAGTGCAGAATGATGGGGAAAAACTTGATTTTGTTTTTATTTTAGCACAAGGCCTCAACATAACAAAATGTGAGAAAATTTAAAGGGTCTGAAGTCTTTCCGAATGCATTAGACGCAAAAGTAAAGAAACTGAGATAGATAATTTACCTATGTTTAGAAATTTTTCTATTTTTGCTTTCAATAAAAATCTAGCAAAAAAATCGGAATGAAAACACTCTGACATTCTGTTTTTACGTTAAACCGAGTATATTTTAAATTAAGATTGCAATTGCGAGTTTAAAAACAAGAAAGAAAAATTACCGTATTTTCCGGATTATAAGGCGCACCGGATTATAAGGCGCACTTTCTATGAGCGCCTTATAAGCAATCTTGTTTCATATATAAGGCGCACTGGATTATAAGGCGCAGCACATTACCGTTAAACAAACCATTGCTCAGACTGCAAGTCAAAATTTATTACACTTTTTAACAATAACTTGCAACTGGTTCAGCTGTAATTGCAAATCAAAACGTTTACCGTACTTTTTCAGTTCATTCCTCCACCAGAAATCCATCAAATCCGTCATCTTCAGTGTCGGAGTTGAACAGTTGGGCGATTTCGGCATCAAGCATGGGGTCCTCCTCTTCATTATCCGAGTCGGTCTCGTTGCTGCTGCTAGGCTCTTCAGTGGTGATTCCAGCCTTCCTGAAAGCTCGGATGACACTGGAGACTGATACATTCTTCCAGGCATCCACGATCCACTGGCACATAGTGGCATAACTCGCACGGCGTTGCCTCCCTGTGTTGGTGAATGTGTGGTCACCTTCTGTCATCCAATGCTCCCATGCAGCTCGCAATTTAACTTTAAATGACCTGTTGATGCTGATATCTAGCGGCTGGAGCTCTTTGGTTAATCCACCAGGGATGACAGCAAGCTCCGAATTAGTTTTCTTCACTTGGGCTTTGACAGTATCGGTCACGTGGGCGCGCATCGAGTCACAGACCAATAGGGATGGGGATTTGTGAAAAAAGCCACCCGGTCTCTTGACGTAGACCTCCCTCAGCCACTCACTCATCTTCTCCTCATCCATCCAGCCCTTTGGGTTAGCCTTAATGATGACACCAGCAGGAAAATTTTCTTTAGGCAAAGTCTTCCTCTTGAAAATTACCATGGGTGGTAGTTTCTGGCCATTAGCCTGACAAGCGAGAACTACAGTGAAAGATGACTTCTCATTTCCTGTGGTACGTATAGATATCGTACTGGTCCCTGTTTTCTCAACAGTACGGTTTACGGGGATATCGAAAGTGAGGGGAACCTCATCCATGTTAATAATGTGTTCTGGCTGGATATTCTTTTCATTTATCTTGGTTATGCAGTAGGTGCGGAAAATGGCCAGCTTCTCTTCATAATCCTTTGGTAATTGCTGGCACACAGTAGTTCTGGTGCGAATGGAGAGATGACGCCTTTTCATGAAACGAAAGCACCATGAAGGACCTCCTCGAAAGTCCTTGATCTCCATGTCACGTGCTAAAGCAGTGGCTTTGAGTCGAATAGAGACAGTGGAGACGCTTCTACCTGCGTTTCTCTGTTCCATAACCCACTGTTCTATTTTGTCCTCCAACTGTGGCCACCTTGCTTTGTTTCCTCGGAAACTCAGTTTGGTCTTCTTTACTTGGCGGAGGGCATCTTCTTGTTTTCTCCACTTACGCACCATGGATTCATTAATGTTGAATTCTCTTGCAGCTGCCCTATTTCCATGCTCTACTGCATAACTTATAGCTTTAAGCTTGAAACCTGCATCATAAGCATGTCTCTTAACAGGAGGCATTTTTTGGGGTAGTGGGTATAGTTAACGCTAAAGCACAGATATATTGCAAGGATCCTGCGCACAGAGCTGTAAGTATCACTCAGTGTGGCTCCTGACTACGGTGGCCGTAATGCTCAATCCATTTATGGATACTGTAAAAACCCAAGTGAAGAATAAATTCATAGGCGCACGGGGGGGAGGAGCATGGTGTGTGCTGTGGTATGCCGCCGCCGACCCCTGCCGCCCACGATAGAGGTAAAGGATCCTGTATGAACCCCTCTCTTTACTGTCGGGTTCATATATAAGGCGCACCGGATTATAAGGCGCACTTTCTATTTCTGAGAAATTCTCAGCATTTTATGTGCGCCTTATAGTCCGGAAAATACGGTACATACAAAAGCCCATGTTTAATTTGTAACAAATTGCACCAAATTTATTCAAATGACACAAAAACAGGCCATACTTACTAAATGGGCAGGTCTAATAGTATGGGATTGACTAATAGGCTGTGATCTGGCAAGAAACGCTACGCCTTGCGACTGGCACATTATTTGAAGCTTTGGTTGTGTGCAGTGATAACACTGAGCAGCCACTTCCTTCAAGACTAGTGTGAGTGGATATTACTATTTATTGCACCTGAGTCCTCTCCCTCTGTAGCATTTTTGACTTGTCTGTGTCCTGTTGGGAACTGGTGTCTACAAACCCATTTAGTAAGTATGGCCTGATTTTGTGATTTTTTTAGTACATCTATGTCCCCCTTTTTTCTGTGTATAAATTTATTAAAATGGCGTAAATCACATAATATATTTGTAGCGACTCTTGACATTCTACACACACTTATGCCACTTCATGGCTGTTATACATGTGCGCTAGTATTTTGCATCAAATACAGTAAAAGTCAATAATAAATTTGACTCAACCGTGGTAAGTTGTTTAGCCACACTCTTTACTCTTTTGATGCATGTACTGGAATAAGATCACAAATGGCTTTTATAAGTCTTTCATAAATTTGCCGGGTGATTTTTCTGGCACTTCTGGATTGATAAATGTCTCTGAAATAATTGATTGAACAGATAGACAGGAAAGAGAAGAGCCTACACTTTGAGAGTTAGTAATACTGCAAACTTTTTCCTTTTTCATCATATCGGTATATTTCTATTATGGAGGAACTTGGATATAGAGTTCTAGGGTGAATAAAAAAAGTTAAATAGTGCCTTCCTCCACAGCAGATTCATATAATTTTTTTTCCCAGTCCCTGGACAGCATGAACCCAGTGAGTGCCCTGCTACTAGCCACAGATGAGGATTCCACAGTAGAGCCAAACCTGATCTTAACAAAAGCAATTTTTTTTTAGCTGTTCTAAACAGAGCAGAAAAGTAGTAAGGGAAGTTATGGGTGCAATCGACTGCGCTAATGATTCCGTCAAAATAACGGAACCCTGTCACAACGGTGACAAACGGAAACCGTTAGCAAAGTTTCCGTCACCATTGAGATCAATGGTGATGCAAACGGAAGCTAAGGTTTTCGTTTGCCTTTCTGTTGAGGGTTTCCCCCGACAGAAAGCTTAGTCGGATCCCTCAACGGAAAGACAACACTGATGTGAACACAGCCTTAACTGACTTCCATCTGTACAGCAGAAATATCAGCGGAGATCAGTAGGTGGCTGTTCCTGTGTGCTACTATTGAAAGCAGAGTAAGGGTGGAGAGACAAGTGGGAGGATAGTGCATGGTGTGGATGTATATCTGAGTAACTGTGGTTGCGAATGCAAAGAAGTCACAAAACTTAGAGGTTAATAGGCCATAATAAAGACTAAGTTTAGCAGATTGTGCTCCCAGCGTTCTGAGCTAACACTTATAAACATGAACTGAGAATGGGGAAAGGGGGGGGGGGGAGCTCCTCCAGCTCACCGTTTGTTGTGTCTGTAGACAGCGCCCGGAATCCCGCACGACCAGCGGCAAACAACAGGAGAATAAGTAGGACCAAAATCCAGCGCTTGTGGGAAGTAAAAGGAACCGACGTTCCACTTTTATTAATAGTAAATCAGGTTAAAATGACAAAGTAATAAATGATGTTGCAGAGTGCAGAGGTGGGTGGAAGGTGAAGGATCAAAAATGGCCTTAATTCATTTGTTTTGCCTACGCGTTTCCGACACGTCTTGTATCCTTACTCATGGCATGCACTAATACTTATAAACATGAACAAGTTACACGCCAGAACCTTCCCACCCATGAAATAAGTGAATCTACAGAGTACATAACAATAGTGGCCCTTTGACCAGTGTCTGTAGTGTCCAAAAGTATAAGAATGCGGGAGGGGGAGGCTGATTTTACAAATAACTATTTCTGCCACGTTGTGCATTTGTCAGTGTGCTGCTCATCAGTGAAGACGGGTCCTTTTTAATAAAAGAGGGAGATAACTTTTATTGACATAATATTATATCATTATATGGAAACTACTTGGCCCGGTTGATTTGTTCATAGGTATCATCTTACAATTTACATTAAATGTTAATATTCTATAGTTCTAGACAAAAAAAAAATCTGTAGGTCCCAGAATGCCAATAAAACCAGGATACAGACGTATCCAAAGGTCAATGTCAAATTTTAGTATTCTCATGTCACATGTGATTACGTGATAAAGTAATGGGATTATTATCACACTATAGTAATAAAATTTGTTGTTTTTTTTTTCTGTATCTAACCTTATACTAGGTACTTTTTTTAAAATCAAACTGTAAATGAATGGACCATTAGTCTAAGCCCCCTTCTTTGTAAACCCCATAGCAGTGATAGAGCTGCTTCTATGGTATGTACATTATGAATACAAATTGTTCCATTTTAGGACAGTTCCATGCAGCCACATTTAGAAGGATAGATACTAAGATTGTACATTTTTAGGGTTTGGGATTTTGACATCAATTTTTTTTATTTTGCCTAATATATGCAAATTGCATGCAAGTTAAAATTGAGTAGAGGTGAAATCAATATTTTTAATTTGAGAAAAGATAACTGTAGATCAATTTATTAACAGATACTCAAAGGTGCATGGACAATGTCTTTTTTTAAATGTATTATTTAAAATATGCAGCACAAAAAAAGACAAGCTCCACTGTAAATCTTGACAACATCTTATCTGTTCCAGACCTCATTACATTATTTAATGCATTCATGATAAGTACATTGTAGACAGAAATAAACGAATCACTATGATCATTTAAAAAAAAATATAATTTGGGAAATATTTTACTCTATTGAGTTTTATGTATATGCATGCAAAACCATTATTGGTGGTCTGCTGTGGTGTAACAGGGAACATTACTTCAAATTACCTAAATTATATTTTCATATAACAATATTTTGTAGGAAACCCAACAACAGATCATCAATGTGAATCCACCACTTAAGAACCTGTTTCGGTTGAGAACGAAATCTGGAGCACAGAAGATGGTTGAGCAGACGACTTATTGGCATGCACTCCAGGCCTGCTATCTTCTTTTGTATTAAATCATCCATGTGGCACCATGCCAAAAAAACTCTTCATTTCCTTTTAGTAACTTCTTACTGCCCTGATTTGAAGTTTAATAGAGAAGGAAGGACATGATGTAGTTTTAATGACAGGAAACTCATGGCTTCCAAATGAATAAATTCCATCACTAGCTGCCACAATGTGTGCTAATTATTTCCTTTGATAAATTAAAAGCTATAAAAGCTTGAGGATACTCATGTGGGTTACAGTTATCTACTGCTCGCTGGCATTTAAAGGTTATTCATATATCATTTAATATCTAAAGGATTTAAGAAATGTATTTATGTCATTGAACTATTACCAAACCTCTAAATTTAACAGTCAATCTATAATGACTGAATTAAAGCTATTCTTTGACACTATATGGGCAAAAATATTGGGACACACCTCCGAATCATTGAATTCAGGTGTTTTATTAAGTCCCATTGCCACCGGTGTATAAGATCAAGCACCTAGTCATGCCGTCTGCCTATACAAAAATTTGTGAAAGAATGGGTTGTTCTAAAGAGCTCACTGAATTTAAATAAGATACCACCGTTGCAATAAGTCAGTTTGTGAAATTTCTTGCCTCCAAGATATTTCACCATCAACTGTAAGTGGTATTATTGCAAAGTGGAAGCATTTAGGAACCACAGCAACTTAGCCACGAAGTGGCAGACCACGTAAAGTTACAGAGGAGGGTCACCGAGTGCTGAGACCATAAAAATCACCAAAGCTCTGGTGGCTCAATAACTTCAGAGCTGCAAACCTCTGGTTTTGACATCAGCACAAAAACTGTGCGCCGGTAACTTCATGGCAAGAATTTCCATGGTCGAATAGTTGCATGCAAGCCTTGCATCACCAAGAACAATACCAAGCGTCGGATGGAGTGGTGTAAAGCACGCCGCCACTGGACTCTGGAGCAGTGGAAACGTGTTCTGTGGAGTGACGAATCATACTTCTCTATCTGGCGGTCTAATGGACGAGTCTGAGTTTAATCAATACCAGGAGAACGTTACCTGCCTGACTGCATTGTTCAAAACGTAATGTTTGGTGGAGGAGGGATAATGATATGGGGTTGTTTTTCAGAGGCTTTTCCTAGAAACCTTAGTTCCAGTGAAGGGAAATCTTAATGCTTTAGCGTACCAAGATATTTTTGACATTTGTATGCTTTCAACCTTTTAGAAACAGTTTGGTGAAGGCCCTTTTCTGTTCCAGCCCCAGTGTACAAAGCAAGGTCCCAGAAGCGTGAAAGCTGTTTTAGCTGCAAAGGGGGAATAACCCTATATTAATGCCATTGGGCTTAGAATGGGATGTCATACAATCTCCTGTAGATGTAATGTGTAGGTGTCCCAATACTTTTTTCTATTTAGTGATTAAATACCTTCCTATTATGTTATTACACCTGCCCTGCATTGAAATTAAAAATAAAGTCAGCATGGTTCAACTTTAACCCCTTAACGACCAGGTCTGTTTGAGCCTTAATGACCAAACAATTTTCTGTCATTTTTTCATCCTCACATTCCAAGAGCCATAACTTTTTTATTTTACCATCGATGTAGCTGTATGAGTTGTTTTTTTGCGGGACGAGTTGTATTTTTCAATGACACCATTTTGGGGTTAATATAATTTATTGATTTAGCTTTCATTCATTTTCTTTGGAAGGCAATGCAAAAAAACAGCACTTCTTCCAGCAGGTTTTTTTTCTGCCGTTTACCATGCGGTAAAATAACAGATTAACTTTATTCTACAGGTTGGTACAATTGCAGCGATAATAAATGTGTATAGTCATGTTTACGTTTTAGTACTTTTGCACAATAAAACATGTTTTAGTGAAAAAAGTTATTTTTGTGTCCCCCACATTCTGTGATCCATAACTTTTTATTTTTCCATTGATGTAGCCATATGGGGGCTTGTTTATGTGGGATGAGTTGTGGTTTTTATTTGTATCATTTTAAGATACATATAACTCCTGACGGGTATATCCGTCACTCGTCGTTAATGGGAGTAGGTATACTTTTGTTAATGAATCGAAGGAGCTGAGTTATAGGTGTTTATTTGGCAGTATCATATCACTGGAGGGCTTGTGATTTCCTTTTTCCGACTCTTAAAATAGTGGCGATACATGAAGAAATATTCAAAATGGATTTCTTTTTAACTCTGCAAAGTCTTTATTTGCTCATTCTAAAAAAGAAAATCCCTGGTAACGCATAGGTATCCAGTGTGAGGAACGTTTTTAATAACTGTCCATGTTTAAGGAGAACGTGGTACTAGAATTATTTCCAAATTTGGCCTCAAAGGAGGAATGCGGTGGAAAGTCCTCAACCATAATTTGAGTATTAGTAGTAGTTGTAGTTGCAGTTGTTGTTCGCAAAATGTCACTAATCCTGATATTCTAATTCAAATCTAATTCAATTTTAAATTTCAAATTCACAATTAAAAATAGACATTCAAATGACTGAACTTCTTATGCAAATTTAAAAAGAAAAAGTTTCTGCAGAAACCTTGGCAGACAGTCTTTTAGAATATTCAGCTGTGTCCGAGTTATTTACCTTTGTCTCCTTCACTGGTACCAAATGCTGAGCAAAAACTCATGACCAGTGCCCATAGAGTTTGTCATCCAGCTTTCCATAGACCCTTAATAACCAATAATTCTTCATTTTTATTAACTCTGTAGTAGCTCAGTAACTCAGAATTATACAATATTTAAGTTTGTAAAGTTAGGTGAAAACCTCAATAGATGCTACGTTTTATATCCAGGAGACAAAGATAACTCATATTTGTGGAATGCAGTATTAAAAGACTTCACAAAATGAAGTCTGAGACTTGCATGTCTAGGAAATATTTTAATTTAGAGGTAAATACTGTTTAATATATGACACATTTTGTTGATAAGGGGGTTTCTAAATACACGTCTTTCCTCAAATGTTTGCAAAAGTAGAGAGGAAGCAGCAGGAGAACAGATGTTGAATGGGATATTTCCATAGACATATACTCATCTAACAAATGGCTGGCTTAGAAATATTGATGTTTTGTTCTTACCATGGCAGGTGCTACGGAACTACAGTACAAATTGTCATTACAGGTGAAAAAAAAACACAGAATCCCTTAAAATGTTGTATATTTTAAGGAAGGAGTGAGAATCTGTCTGCTGACCCAATTTGGGATTTTTTTTGTCATATTGTTCTACAAATGAGGTGAAAGTAAGTTTATATTACACTATAGTACAATGCTTTTTCAGGCACAGGAAACATTTTGATTTATTGGTGAACATTTTTTTAACTAAATAGACACATCCATGGTGAACCACAGTTCAGCAGAAACAGCTGTAGAACATTCTAAGCTGCCAACTTTTTACTGCAGTAAAAATAAACTCACTAAACTGAGAATTGTGGTCACCGCAGGATTACTTCTACTGGATATGCTAAACAGCGTGCACCTGAAGGGATATGTGCGAGAAATTTGGGAGGATTTAATGCCATTTCAAACATATCATACGTTTTAAAACAACTTGCAGCAGATGACTGCTGAATCTTGAGTAATGAAGGGGTAAGTATACTAAGCTAGAAATAAAAACAACAATAAATTACTTACATTCTGATACAAGGTTCTGTCTGGGTTTAATATAAATGATGTGTAGCCAAAATAGTTTGACACACAGGAGCAGATTCATGTACTAATTGGCCAAGGTGCCCCTTTTTCTTTGGAAACATGATTTAAATTACATGTTGTGGCAGCACACATATTATGGAAGCTGTCACAAAAAAAGGTACTTTTTCAGATTTTGCTCTTCATGGTAGAAGATATTTTCTAAGTTTTATGGAAAAGTCAGGGACAACATAAGATGTCTGATGGTTAGATCAAAGAATCAGTATACCAGTGTCTCTGCAGCACTCTGTATAAGGGTATGTTCACACGCAGTAGCAAAATACGTCTGAAATTACGGAGCTCCTGATTTTCAGATGTTTTTGTAACTACTTGCGTTTCTCGCGGAGTATTTTACGAACGTTCTTGGAGCTGTTTTTCAATGGAGTCAATGAAAAACGGCTCCAAAAACGTCCCAAGAAGTGACATGCAGTTCTTTGACGTGGGCGTCTTTTTACGCGCCGTCTTTTGACAGCGATGCGTAAGATTACTCCTCGTGGGAACAGAACATCGTAAAACCCATTGTAAGCAATGGGCAGATATTTGTAGGCGTAATGGAGCCGTCTTTTCAGGTGTAATTCGAGGCGTAAAACGCCCAAATTACGTCTGAAAATAGGTCGTGTGAACATACCCTAATAAGTCACAAAAGTCATTAAGACTTACAAACAGGTAAATGTCTTCTATTGTGAAAGTCAGTATTTTTTATACAAATCAGTTAAACACAGTAATAAAGTAAGTGATGGATAATTTTCTTCGATTTCTGCTTCCCCTATGCTTTAAGCAAGTCTTCACGTCATAATTTTATGAACTGATTGTTTAACAATGCAGTTATAGAGGCAGAGGGTACAGAGGGTGTAACGGACACATGATTATAGGATCAGAGTACAAACATGGTTTGTGTGTAGTCTGTAATCATGGAAACACATAGGTCTGCATACTAACTGTACACGCATATAGTAAGACATTTTTTATGAAAAGTATTAGCAAAGCTTCTTCAGTTTTTTTTTTTTTGGACGCATTGGAGCAATACATTTTTTTGAAAAGTGCATATTTTCTTTAATTATTTTACATTTTCTGAATGAACTGGCTTCTATACTTTCCAAAATAATTTCACTAATATTTTATACATACAATACCACCTATATTGAGCACAAGGTCATCTGTTGCTTTATAGACCAATACATAAATTAAGATACACTCAGCAACATCAGATCCCTTAAAATAATTTAGCAATATATCTCACTATATCCGTCCACTAATGTTAAAGGCTATGTAAACCTTTGAACGCTTTTTTTCTAAAATAAAACAATGAATCATACTATTTTAAACAACTTTGTAACTGTTTTTCATTAAAAAAAAAATTAACTTTTTGAGATACAGGTTCTATGTAGCCTGGATACATAGAAGCCGTATCTTGCTGTTTGCGCTCAAAACCAAATACGTCAGGTCTGCAGTCTTGGTGACTTTGGTGACAGTGGGTCCTATGTGTCTCTGATATGCAGGATCCAGCTGGTATCGATCACATCTAAGTTCAAAACATAGATGTGAATGATAACAGGTGGATTCTGCGTATCAGAAACATGCAGGACTTGCTGCCCCGAAGCCGTCAGTCCTGCAGACCTTACGGATTCGGTTTTAAAAGCAAACATCAAGATACGGCTTCTACGTATCCAGAATACATAGAAGCTGTATCTCTAAAAGTATTTTTTTTTAAGAATACACATTTTTTTTTTAGGATACATAGAAGCTGTATCTCAAAAAGTAAACAAAAAACTTTAAGAAAAACCAATTACAAAGTTGTTTAAAATATTATAATACATTGTTTTATTAAAACAAAAAAGGTTTACATAGCCTATAAATTACAAACTGATTTTCCCGTTGTATGGGGGAAAAAATATCTATTCCTTATTTATATCTCTCGCATACCATAAATTAGACTGAAATGAAACAAATTTCAAACCAACACTGGAAATCCAGAAATTATTATTTTTTTTTTAACTTCCATGGATATGAAGAATAGTGATTTAAAAAAATTCTCATCCTACCTAAAATTATGTACTTATTTCATAGCCTTCTAGTCTCAATTGTGACCCATATCATTACCAAACTTCATAAACAACTCATTCACTTTGTGTGGCATAGAAAGAAGCCTCGTATTCCCTTTTCCACTCTTTAAATCCCAGCAAAATGTTTAAGGAATGGGAATTCCAATTATTAAAGTCTACTATAAAGCATGCATATCAGGGCAAACTAAATCATAGTGTTCCATGGACTTCAACAAAAGTTGACTAAATATAGAGACTAATCTTATCTATATTAATTAACCATATCTTTAAGGATATTATGTCGGTTAGCGATCTCCCTAAAACCCCATATCTGACTATCCAAAAATCAATGACCAGATGGAAAGAAATGGCATCTCATGAACAAATACAGCAAACTTACAATACACTTGAAATTCCCTTAAAAAACAGTGGAAGAATGGATACCAGACCTCAATATATCCTCATAGCTGGAAAAAGGCATACAAAATATATCAGACCTTTCCCAAAAACCTAACCAACTGTATTGCTTCTTCAAATTTCAACAAAAATATCTTCTTCCTAAAGAAGACCTTTATAAATACCACCAGATAAGAACCCTCCTAAATTCAAATATTTAACCAACGATTTACTTACCACATGAAGTTTCTTTATTTTTCAATAATCAGATAAAATCCCTAAAAGGGATAAAAACAATCTACAACTATTTTAACAATACTGCTAACCTAACCTATGTTTCTTTGTCATTAGGTTTATATATGGTGGCTTTGAGAATTATGTGCTTTACAAGTACTCTGCGTGGTATTTATTCAACTGCACCAGCAAATGATGTTTTCTTTTTGTCTGGATTGAACATTTTCAATAAAAACAAAAGGGGAAAAGGACCTAAATACACAATACACAAAAGAGTAATGGCTTACAGCCTTCAATAGGCTAAAGATAAGCACCCATTGTATTAAACACTTTGAAGCATATCACAAAATAATTATATGATGGTATGTTACCCCTACAAACTATGTAAAATGTACCCTGGTTCTTCACCCAAGTGTTGGAGAAGTTGCAATTCTATAGGCATCCTTAAACATAAATTCTGGGATTGTCCTCAGGTTACATTATTACGGCAATATCTAACTACTTAAAGGGGTTATCTGGGGACCAAAAATTACATTGCAATAATATATTTATGTGAAACGAAGTAACTTACTAGTATACTTTAATTTAAAATTCTGTACTAAATGGTGCAGTTCAAACCTCGTGAATTGTTCCTGGAAGTGCTGGAGCTTTTCTAAGAATGATGACGCTCCGACACGGTCCCACGTGACTGAGGGCTTGCTTCATTTGCTGTTCATGAACATGACTGCAAGGGGCTGTCACATTGCCTGTTGCTTGAGTTCCAAGCAGAGTATCAGCTAGTGCTTTGCTCGGGACTCCAGCCTTGCTCCCGACGTCCATTGGTCAATTCAGGGGTTTCCTATCGCTGAAGTTCCCGAGCAGAGCATCAGCTGATTCTCTGCCTGGGGACTCCAGCACTTCTGCCCACATCACCGTCACTGTCCATAAATGGACAGTGATGTGGGCAGAAGTACTGGAGCCCCCGAGCAAAGCATCAGCTAGCGCTTTGCTCTGGACTCCAGCCCTGCTCCCGACATCCATATTTGGCCAATTCAGGGGTTTCATATCGCTGGAGTTCCTGAGCAAAGCATCAGCTGATGCTCTGCTCGGGGACTCCGGTACTGCTGCCAACATCATTGTCCATATATGGACAGTGACAGTGATGTGGGCAGAAGTGCTGGAGTCCCCAGGCAGAGCATCAGCTGATTGCTCTGCTTGGGAATTCCAGCGATAGGAAACCCCTGAAGTCACTGACTATATATGGACAGTTACGTTGGGAGCAGGGCTGCAGTCCCCGGGTAGAGCATCAGCTGATACTCTGCTTGGGGACTCCAGTACTGCTGCCAACGTCACTGTCCATATATGGACAGTGACAGTGATGTGGGAAGAAGTGCTGGAGTCCCCATGCAGAGCATCAGCTGATGCTCTGCTCGGGGACTTCAGTAATGCTGCCAATGTCATTGTCCATATATGGACAGTGACAGTGACATGGACAGGAGTGCTGGAGTTCCCAGGCAGAGCATCAGCTGATGCTTTGCTCAGGGAATGCAGTACTGCTGCCTAGGTCATTGTCCATATATGGACAGTGATAGTGACGCGGGCAGAAGTCCTGGAGTCCCCAGGCAGAGCATCAGCGGATGCTTTGCTCGGAGACTCCAGTACTGCTGCCGATGTCATTGTCCATACAGTGAAGGAAATAAGTATTTGATCCCTTGCTAATTTTGTAAGTTTGCCCACAGTCACAGCCATAAACATGCTAGAATTTTTAGGCTAGGTTAATTTTACCAGTGAGAGATAGATTATATAAAAAAAAAAAAAAAAAATCACATTGTCAAAATTATATATATTTATTTGCATTGTGCACAGATAAATAAGTATTTGATCCCTTTGGCAAACAAGACTTAATACTTGGTGGCAAAACCCTTGTTGGCAAGCACAGCAGTCAGACATTTTTAGTAGTTGATGATGAGGTTTGCACACATGTTAGATGGAATTTTAGCCCACTCCTCTTTGCAGATCATCTGTAAATCATTAAGATTTCGAGGCTGTCGCTTGACAACTCGGATCTTCAGCTCCCTCCATAAGTTTTCGATGGGATTAAGGTCTGGAGACTGGCTAGGCCACTCCATGACCTTAATGTGCTTCTTTTTGAGCCACTCCTTTGTTGCCTTGGCTGTATGTTTCGGGTAATTGTCGTGCTGGAAGACCCAGCCACGAGCCATTTTTAATGTCCTGATGGAGGGAAGGAGGTTGTCACTCAGGATTTGACGGTACATGGCTCCATCCTTTCTCCCATTGATGTGGTGAAGTAGTCCTGTGCCCTTAGCAGAGAAACACCCCCAAAACATAATGTTTCCACTTCCATGCTTGACAGTGGGGACGGTGTTCTTTGGGTCACAGACAGCATTTCTCTTCCTCCAAAAACGGCGAGTTGAGTTAATGCCAAAGAGCTCAATTTTAGTCTCATCTGACCACAGCACCTTCTCCCAATAACTCTCAGAATCATCCAGATGTTCATTCATTTGCAAACTTCAGACGGGCCTGTACATGTGCCTTCTTGAGCAGGGGGACCTTGCGGGCACTGCAGGATTTTAATCCATTACGGCGTAATGTGTTACCAATGGTTTTCTTGGTGACTGTGGTCCCAGCTGCCTTGAGATCATTAACAAGTACCCCCCGTGTAGTTTTCGGCTGAGCTCTCACCTTCCTCAGGATCAAGGATACCCCACGAGGTGAGATTTTGCATGGAGCCCCAGATCGATGTTGATTGACAGTCATTTTGTATGTCTTCCATTTTCTTACTATTGCACCAACAGTTGAGGTTAGAGTCAGACTGATTAATTTAGTCTGTGGACAGGAGTCTTTTATACAGGTGACCATTTAAGACAGCTGTCTTTAATGCAGGCACCAAGTTGATTTGGAGCGTGTAACTGGTCTGGAGGAGGCTGAACTCTTAATGGTTGGTAGGGGATCAAATGCTTATTTCTCTGTGCACAATGCAAATAAATATATATAATTTTGACAATGTGATTTTCTTTTTTTTTTTTATATAATCTATCTCTCACTGGTAAAATTAACCTAGCCTAAAAATTCTAGACTGTTCATGACTTTGACAGTGGGCAAACTTACAAAATCAGCAAGGGATCAAATACTTATTTCCTCCACTGTATATGGACAGTGACATTGGCTGAAGTTCTGTAATCCCCAGGCAGAGCATCCGCTGATGCTCTGCTCAGGAACTCCAGCGATAGTAAACCCTTGAATTGACCAAATATGGAGGTCGAGAGCAGGGCTGGAGTCCTGAGCAAAGTGCTAGCTGGTGCTCTGCTCGGGACTCAAGCAATAGGCAATGTGACATCCCCTTGCGGTCATGTTCATGAACAGCACATGAAGCAAGGGCTCAGTCACGTGGGGCCGTGTTGGAGCGTCATTATTATTAGAAAAGCTCCAGCACTTCCGGGAACAATTCACGAGGTTTGAACTTCACCATTTAGTACAGAAATTTAACCCCTTCCCGCCGCAGCCCTTTTTCAGATTTTCATTTTCGTTTTTTCCTCCCCACCTTCCAAAAGCCATAACGTCTTTATTTTTCCATCGATATAGTACTATGAGGGCTTGATTTTTGCGGGACGAGTTGTAGTTTTTCGTAGCACCATTTATTTTGCCATATAATGTACTAAGAAATGGGAAAAAAATTATGTGTGAGGTAGAAAATGAAAAAAAAACAGCAATTCCTCCATGTTTTTTTTCCGCGCCGTTTTTACAGAATTCACTGTGCAATTAAAACAACATGTTAACTTTATTCTGTGGGTCAATACGATTACGGCGATACCAAATATATATAGTTTTTTCTATATTTTACTACTTTTACAAGTAAAAACCTAAGTGTAAAAAAGAAAATTTATTTTGACTCGCCAAATTCTGAGAGCCATAACTTTTTTATTTTTCCGTCGATTAAGTGGTATGAGGGCTTATTTTTTGCAGGATAAGCTGTAGTTTTTAATAATACTATTTTGGTGTACATGCGACAGTTTGATCACTTTTTATTTCATTTTTTGTGGGAGATGAGGTGACCAAAAAATATGGCATTTACAAATTTTTTTTACGCCGTTCACCGTGCGGGTTAAATAATGATATATTGTAATAGTTCAGACTTTTATGGACGCGGTGATACCAATTATGTTTATTTATTTATTTTTTTACTATGCTCTAGGGGGAAAATGGGAAAAGGTTTTTTTTTTAAACTTTTAATATGAATTTATTTAAATCATTTTTACTTTTTTTATTAGTCCCCTTAGGGGACTTCAACCAGCGATCATTAGATCGCTTGCAGGATATACTGCAATACTAATGTATTGCAGTATATCGTGATTCTGACAGGCATCTATTAAGCCCTGCCAGACACAGGGCTTAATAGGTGCGCAAAGAAGCGGACCTGGAGGCCCTCATTAAGCCCCCAGGCAGCCATAGCAACCGTGATTGCGTTGAGGCGGGCGCGATGAGCTGTTAGAGGGGGTCGCCCACCTCTTTCTAACGATTTAAATGCTGCGGTTTCTATTGACCACAGAATTTAACGAGCTGACACCGGCATCGTATGGAGCGGGTTCACTGCGTGAGCCCGTTCCATACTTCCCCTACCTGACTTTGGCATATGGATACGTCAAATGTCGGGAAGGGGTTCAATTAAAGTATGTTAGTAAGTTACTTTGTTTCACATAAATATATTATTGCAATTCAATTTTTGGTCTCCAGATAACCCCTTTAACTTAATATCTGTACTAACAAGTGAACCTACACTAGATCTAGCATTTATTGTTTATATTATTTTAATACCCATTAAAAATAGATACACTCAGCACATACTCATCGACATCAATCATAAATTAAAAAGTAGAGGAAAAAATAAATAATGATAAATTGTGATATTATACTGTTAAACTGTGCTGTAGCAATCATATGCAGAAAAGGTCATGTCCAGGAATGTTTAGTACAATGACAAATCAGGAAACGTAGCATAATTTTATGTAAATTCTCATGCTACATGTCAGACTCTGGCAAACTGCAATGTAATGCTTTGATAAATGACAAAACTGCATCAATTGACCATGGTATTTAGGTTAGTATAACTTGTAGCACATCACTGACACCTATTAGTCATGTGTCAAAATTAAGCATTATTTGGAAGAGAGGAAAAAGACCCCAAGTTCCTTTTACTTTACATGTAAATGCTGACTGTGATGGTGATTGTACCAATATTCCTCATATTTTTTAAATTTCAATAGATCCACTATATTTCTTTCAAGAAATTATTTCCATGTGTGAGATACGAAAGCCATTTTGACATTGTGCTAAAGAAATTTTCAATAGGAGTATGGTAAAACTCTTTTAAAAAACGTCTTCAATAAGAGTACCCTTGAAGAGTAGAAAGTCTGGTTATATCCAGTTAAACTTATCACCAACAACCAAAAGCTCCATTGACTGATCTGTAAATAAAATGTCTAGAAGTACAAGTTATTATGTCAAATAAAAAAAAAGTGAGGGTTTAGTTTATAAATACCTATTTATTTACTTACATTTCAAGTTTAAAAATATAAATAACAAAACTATTGCTTTTTTCTCCTTCCCTATAACAATAAATAGGTTCTATTCAAACATGTAGGCTTTGATTCACCAAGCATATGGTGTACTCTACAACTTTTCCTAACATCTTGGCTAAATTATTTTGTGAAAAGCGACATTGTTTCTCTGTATCTTTCAAAGGCCTTCTTATTATGTAAAGATGCATTTTGTTTAAACGAAACATTAAAAACAGAACGCATCAAGCTTTTTTGTTGAGGTTTTGGTTAGTGATTGAGTGTTACTCACCAAGCTGTATTTTGACCTTTTTAATGCTTGAGCAAAATAATCTTTTACCAAGCCATTACCATTGTTAATAAAACTCCTTTTATGATGTGCCATTAGGATCTGTAACTGTAAAAAGCCAGAGGAGACTTTTTTTTATTTTTTATTTATTGAGACTTGAAATTTCATGGAGGTAGAAAAGAAAGAGCTTTAGGATGACATTTATTTTAAGTTAGAAAAAAAAATGGCAACACTATTGCACATGTTACTGGGATCGGTTCCCTAAAACACAAGCACACTGCTAGGTCTGTTGATCCTTTATTCAATAGGCTTATTTTTATGGAAATTCCCATGCAACCAGTTTGGCCTTTCATCTACAAATCTTAGAGCAGTTTTATGTTGTTGAGGCCAAGTATACATTAACTTATTGAGATTCAGTCTGATCAATCCGTGTTAGTTGTGTTTTTCTCAAAAGCCACTTAAAAATAAATCCTTCAAGGCAATGTTCTTTAGGCTCACTTTTTCATTATTTCCAGAGGCAAACGCTGGCAAGGCAATTTATAATTCAATTTTTGCTAAATCCACAACACCTAATATATATGTCAGGCATTTCAACGGCAGAGTACTTTGGGGATAGGTGATAAATTGTACCGATTATAAATGCAAGCTGTTCTTTCAAAGATTCAGTTGGAAAAAATAATAGATTATTAAAAACATATAATGTATCTTTAGATTACATAGAAGTACAAAAGATAATCGCAAATATGTTTTCTGTTGTGTTTTATAGTTTAATTTGAGAGCGAGGGTAAAGTTGGTTACGAGACGCTCATGTAGACCATGACGGCAACTTTCACACGATCATTACTGCCTGGTAGTCTTTTAGCACCACTCTGTCTCTAAAAGCCTCAATAACTCAATTAATGCCAAACAAAGCAGGTTTTCTATAAAAATGGAACAATTGCCCTAATAACCTGCCTGGCAGTGTGTCACTTAATGTGCAAAGAATAAATATTGAGTCCTAATGTAATCTATTATGATCTTTGAAATATTCCTTTTAAAGTTTCCAAATATTTTCCTGTGAGATACTTGCAATGAAACTGTTTATCATTTGTGTCGGGGGAGCCAAAAAAAAAAAAAAAAAGTGAACAAAAAGCCTCAAATCATGTAGGAAGAGAAATGGAAAAAGGGCTGTCACAATCTGTAGAGATAAGTAGAAGTGCCTGAGAATTTTGTATATAAACTTTGCCTTATGTAAGCAGTTTTGTATTATTCATTATTGTCCTAAAGTACAGTGAAGACATAAAAATAATAAAAACATTTAAACATGAGATAGAATAAAAAAAAATCCAATCAAGTTGAGATTATTAAGCTACGTTTACACTGCAGATTTTGCTTCCTGATTTGCCGGCGTAAAATACTTAGCATATTATAGTAGCAGCAAAGTGGGTGAGATTTGAAAAATCCCTTCCACATGCTCTGGAATGTGTCTGTGAGGAAATTTAGGAAATAAAGAGAACGTATTTCCACTTTAAAATAAAAAAATATTTTTTCTCCCCTCCCCTTGTCTCCCGTAGCAATGCCTCACTTAATGTTCTTCTCTGTCCAGCCGGCCTGCATAGATAATATTTTGTCCCATGTGAACGCTTCAGCCAAATACAGGCTGCAACGGTCACATGAGAAAGACGTCATCCCAGCACAGAGACCACCCAGGGAGAAGGGACGTGTTGTTATGGAAGACCAAGGAAGATGAGTATTGGCTTTGTTTTTAATCTCCTCTATATCTCCCCTACTGTTATTTGCAGTGGAAAATCCGACTAAAAATGTGCACCAAATCAAACACAATTTTGTGCAAACTCTCGGGACAGAATTCCTAGCAGAATATAGGTCGGTTTTCCTGCAGAGTTTTTTGTGGCAAATCTGACCCATGTGAACCCTCCCTTTACAGTTATGCTGGTGAATATTTCTATACTGGTCAAGCACATTAGAATATTATAAGATAAAAAGTAAGGTAATTTTTTTCATGGTGAATATAGTTATCCATAAACAAATAGTAGATATAACATTTAAAATTGTGATTCTGTGGAAATTTGAGACATTTTTAAAGCTAATTAATACATTTGTTAACTAGTGAAACACGAATCAGGTGGCATAATACAGAAGAATCTTAAACCAAAGACCTTTTGTGGTTTGGAATCACATATTTGTGCATATTTACTAACACTGGCGTACAGGGCCGGCCTTAGAGGTGTGCGACCTGTGCCATTGCACAGGGCGCATCACTCCAGCAGGTGAAAGGGGCCGATGCGCTGCTCCCTTCCCCTGCTTGTGTTTCAGAAGCAGCGGGCCGGTGACTTACCAGTGCTAGGTCGGCTCCTTGGGGGGCAGTGCCAAATGAGCTATTTTTTTACAACCTCCTTCCTTGCTCCCCGCCGGACTAAGTAAAAAGAGGGTGGGGGAGGGGGTTCGCGTACAGGCCGTACATCAGAGAGGAGAAATGGTCCTTCCTCTCCTTTGCATTGTGAAGTGAGCGCTGATTGGTGGAGCAGCAGGGGCCTCTGTCTGCTCCACCAATCAGTGCAGCCTGTACTGCACAGCCACACATACTCAGCGCCTCCCGCAGCTCTCCTCCTGCTCCCCAGTGAAGACTCCTCCACGGAGTTCAGGACTCTGGTAAGAGCAGCAGTTTTAGTGTAATCTATGTTCATTTATGTGCTGTGTGAGGGAGGAGGAAAGAGGGGAGACTTGTTTATAGATGCTTTGTGTGTGGGGATTCTTTATAGATCGATTTTGTGGGGGAGAGGACGTTGATTTTGTGTGGGAGGGTAGATTGTCTAAATGCTATAGGAGTTTGGGGGGATTCTTCACAAATCTATTTTGTGTGGAGGGGAACTTCTGTATAGTTTATTTTGTTGTGTAGGAGCTTATTATAAATGATAGGTGGGGAGTGGAAGTTGGCTGCAAATGTTATGCATGGGGTGAAAGGATTCTTTAGAGATAATTTTTTTTTGAGGAGAGCAACTTTATTATTGGGGTAGGAACACAGAGGGCGGATACACTGCATAAAACTACACAGACTATCCGTCCTGGAAACCGCAGGGAATTTCACCTGAAAAAAACACACCAAATTTTGGTGCAGTTTTTCGGGCCTCATGTCCACTGCGGAAAGACTGCAGAAATAAAAATAAAAAAAGATAACACTCCCGGTCGGAGTCATGGCGATGCGTATTCTCTTCTGAGCGCAGTCCGGCCTCCTGGGATGACGCTGTAGTCCATGTGACCGCTGCAGCCTTTGATTGGCTGCAGCAGTCACATGGGATGAATCGTCATCCTGGGAGGCCGGGCTGTGCTCAGAAGAGAATACGCATCTCTATCACTACGGCCGGGAGTAAGAATAAGCTTTTTTTTTTCTCATTTGAGATTTTCACGGCGGTTTTACAGCATTTCTACCTCCCATTGAATTCAATGGGTAATTACTACAATACAAGAGCAGCGATTCCACAGCATAAATTGACATGCTGCAGATTAGAAAAAACGCACCGCAGGTCAATTTATGTACAGTTTCTGTGTAGAGATGAGATTTGTTTTATCTCATCCAATCTGCTGCTACTGTATTATGCTGCAGATTTTCCGCAATGATATCTGTTGCGGAGAATCCGCAGTGTTTACGCTACGTGTATTCCTACCCTAAGAGTATATTCACATGTTGCAGCCATATTGCAGCTATATTTAATTTTGTGAAAACTGCATTAAAATATGTAGCGGAGCACGGCTTAGTTATAGTTTGCTTGTGTGTGGGGGACAACGACTTGGCTATAAGGCTAGAATTTTAGCATTAGGACGACATGCGCATCAATTTTAATGTTTCCCTATCAGACATTTTGAAATGTTCGCAAGGTTGCACACAACTTTTTTCTTCCCATAGAGTTATCTAGTCATTGTATGGTGGTGTTATTCAGTGTTTGAATAATACCACCATACTGTGACTGGATAATACCACCAAACACTGAATAATACCACCATACTGTGACTGGATAATACCACCAAACACTGAATAATACCACCATACTGTGACTAGATAATACCACCAGTGTATGGTGGTATTATTCAGTGTTTGGTGGTATTATCTAGTCACAGTATGGTGGTATTATTCAGTGTAGTGTGGTGTTATCTAGTCACAGTATGATGGTATTATTCAGTGTATGATGGTATTATTTAGTCACAGTATGGTGGTAATATTCAGTCAGTGTATGGCGTGTTATCTAGTCACAGTATGGTGGTTTTATATAGTCATAGTGGTAATATTTAGGCATTGTATTATTCTATTAATTTGTGTACAAGGGGGAGGTGGGGGGCTGTATGGCACTGTCTACATGAGGGAGGTGGGGGGCCATATGGCACTGTCTACAAGGGAGGTGGGCGGCTGTTTGGTACTGTCTACAAGGGGGATGTGGGGGGGGGGGCTGTATTGCACTGTCTACAAGGGGGAAGTGCAGGCTGTATGGCACTGCCTACAAGGGGGAGGTGTGGGCTGTATGGCACTGTCTACAATGGGGAGGTGGGGGCTGGATGGCACTGTCTACAAGGAGGAGGTGGGGGATTATGGCACTGTCTACAGGGAGGCACTATCTGCAAGGGGGGGGCTGTGTGTGGCAGCCAGGGGAGGGGGGCATTATACTGTGTGGGGGCCACTAAGCGGATATTATACCGTGTAGGGGCACTATATGATGCAAAATAATGTGTGTGGCACTTAGGGGGCATAATACTGTGTCTTTGAAGGGGTTATAATATATTATATTATTAAATATTATTAAACTGTATGGGGGGCACTAAAGGGGCATTATACTGTGTGTGTGTGTGTGTGTGTGTGTGTGTGTGTGTGTGTGTGTCTGTATGTGTGTGTCACAAAAGGGGCATTATACTGTGTGGGGGCACTATACTTTTTTATGGGGCATTTTTATATGATGGAGTGGGGAACCGAAAGATAATTTTGCACGGGGCGCCATCTATCCTAAGGCCGGCCCTGCTGGCGTACTCCCAGCGGTACTCAAGTATGCAAATTTAATGTAACGAAGGCAGTATTCAGCAACATGGCTCACACTGTTTGTTAAATTCAGTGCATCTAGTGAGCTACTCCAGGTTATGTGCAGACATCCTCATATCTGGTAACGTATATCAGTAAAAGTTCTCATTGAATGCACGCCCTCTGGTTTTTCACATAAACAGAATGTAGGCTAAATAGGTTTTACATTTATTACCCATGAACAGGTTAGCATTTAAATTAATAGTACACTATGAAAGCTGTTTTATCCTAGCGAATGGATTGATATTTCTTGCATACAATGCATTCATAAAGTCTTCAGACTCTTTCAGTTTTTTCAAATTTTGTTATATTGAGGCCGTGTGCAAAAAAAAATAAAAAATCAATGTTTTCCCCATCACTCTGCACACAACACCCCATAATGACAACGTGAATAAAGAATGTTAGTAATCTTTGCTAATTTATTCAAAAGGAAAAACTAAAATAATGTGTTGACCTAAGTATTCAGACCCTTTACTCAGTACTTAGTTGAAGCACCTTTGGCAGTGATAACAGCCTCCTGTCTTCTTGGTTATGATGCCACAAGGTTTGCACACCTGGATTTGGGAATTTTCTCCCATACTTTTCTGCAGATCCTCTCAAGCTTTGTCAGGTTGGATGGGAGCCATTTTCAGGTCTCTCATAAAAATGTTCGATTGGGTTCAAGTCAGGGCTCTGGCTGGGCCACTCAAGGACATTCACAGATTTACCCCTAAGCCACTCCTGTGTTGCTTGGCTGTGTGATTAGGGTCATTTTCTTGTTGGAAGGTGAACCTTTGGCCCAGTCTGAGGTCCAGAACACTCTGGATCAGGTTTTCATTAAGAATATCACTATACTTTGTTCCATTCATCTTTCCCTCAACCCGGACCAGTCTTGCTGTCCCACCTGCTGAAAAACACACCCACAGTATGATGCTACCACCACCATGCTTCACTGTAGGGATCATATTGAGCAGGTGATGAGCAGTGTCTGGTTTCCTCCAGACATGATACTTAGAATTGATGCATAAAAGTTCAAACTTGTTTTCATCAGCCACAGAATCTTGTTTCTCAAGGTCTGAGAGTACTTTAGGTTCTTTTTTTTGCAAACACCAGACGGGCTTTCAGGTGTTTTTTTTACTGAGGAGAGGCTTCTTTCTGGTCACTCTGCCATAAAGCCCAGATTAGTGGAGTGTTGCAGTGATGGTTGACCTTCTGGAAGTTTCCCCATCTTCACACAGGATCTTTGGAGCTCAGCCAGAGTAACCATTGAGTTATTGGTCACCTCTCTTACCAAGGCCCTTCTCCACCTGAATACTTACTGTAGTTTGGTGGGGTGGCTAGCTCTAGGAAGAGTCCTGGTTGTTCCAAACTTCCTCCATTTAAGAATTATGGTGGCCACTGTGCTGTTGGGAACTTTCAGTGCAGCAGAATTTTTTTGTATCCTTCTCCAGATCTGTGCCTCCGCACAATCCTGTCTCTGACCTCTACAGGCAGTTCTTACCTCCTCATGGCTTGGTTTTTGCTCTGACATGAGTTGTCAGCTGTGAGACCTTATATAGACAGGGGTGTGTCTTTCGAAATCATGTCCAATTAAATGAGTTTACCACAGATGGACTCTAATCAAGATGTAGAAACATTTCAAAGATGCTCTTGAGAAATAAGAGGCCCCCAGAGCTAAATGGGTCATAACAAAGGATCTGAATGCTTATGGCCATGCGAAATTTGAGTTTTAATTTTTTTTTTTACTCAATAAATTTTTATTGAACATTTTTCCAACATACATAATAACAAACATTTTGCATTCCAGTGTTAACATTGAAAAATACCCGAAAAATCATACAGATATAATCCAACCGATGTCATACCATACAGAAGAGATAATACAATAAACATGAAATTAAGACCAGCTCTCACATTCAATGTCCTAACCAATAAAGGTGGCTCAGACTATAGGAGATACTCTCACGGTGCCTCTCTATTTAGCAAAGTTATAAATGCTACCCAGCCGTGGACCCCAATCCCTCTCATACCTACGGATAGAATGCCCCCTATGTGCCATCATTTTCTCATGTGAGCATGTACTGTTAATATGGGCAATGATTTCCGTTAATGGGGGAATTGTCTGACTCTTCCAACATCGAGTTATTGCTAATTTGGTCGCAATAAATACATGTGCTGCTATTACCCTGTATTCCCCCGGAATGTCTTCAAGGTTTAGAAAGAGCAATGCTAACGATGGTGTCGGATCTACTGTAATTCCTGAAATATCAGACAGCAACATAAATGCAGCCTTCCATAAGTTTTTGAGTGACGGACAGGCCCATAAAATGTGTAACAGCGTCCCTCTACCCCCACAATTTCTCCAACAATGATGAGAAGCATTCGGGTATATGCGTTGGAGCTTATCTGGAGTATAATACCAACGTAGTATTGTCTTCATTACTGACTCATAATGAAGAGTACATTTCAAATGTTTCGCTATAAAAGTAAGTGCATAAGACCATGTTTGTGTAGAGTATTCATTTGTGAGTTCCTTTTCCCAGGCCAAGAAAGGGGAAGATTTTTCAAATATATTCTTAGATCCCAAAAGGTCATAGAAGGGACGCAGTCCTTTAAGTTGCGTCCCGGTTTGATCCCATAAACGGAATATCTCAGCGTTAGCTGTGACCTCAAATGCGTAATCCGTTTGTAGAAGATGTCTAATTCTAAGGAATTTATAAAACTCGGTATTTGGGATACCAAACTTAGTGTGTAAGGAGCTAAATTGTACCATTTGGTTGTTTTCTAAGAATGCTGTCATCTGTGTCAGACCTCCCAATTTCCAAGGTCTGAGATCCAAATCGGTGAGAAGAAGCTCTAAGGCTTCTATCGGGGAATTGGGGAGTAGAGAGAATGAAGATGTGCTACACAAGGAGTGGAATTTTACCCAGTTCTGTAGAGCAGTGGATAGAAAATATGGCAGGGATATTTTTGGAGATTTAGGGTGTAATTTTACAATTAGGAGGGCTTTTAAATTATGTATAGGTGATAATGATGTTCTCCTTCCCACCAGTATTTCAATTGTGATACCTGAGTGGACAGATAGTAATGTTGAATATTAGGTAAACTTAATCCACCCTGTTTTTTCCCATTATTAAATAAACGTGCCGATATGCGCGGTCTCCTTTTTCGCCATACATAAGAGCTTACCAACCTATGCGCTTTATTAAAAAAGGACAAGGGCATTTTAATCGGCAATGTCCTAAACAGATATAATAACTTCGGAAGTACCAACATTTTAAAGGCCGCTATACGACCTATCCACGAGACTTGATGCATTTCCAATTGTTTCAAATCTAGTTCTATTTGCGCCAACATAGGACCATAATTGGCCTGATATAACTGTGAGACTTTAGGAGTGATGTTTATTCCTAAGTATTTAATATGCGTTTGTTGCCAATCTAACGGAAATTTCTCCCGCATATATCCCAGGTCTGACAGTGAGCAGTTCAGGGGTATAGCTTGTGATTTTCCCATATTGACTTTATAAAATGCTAGTTGACCGAAATCCTGAATAATCTCAAATGCATTTGCTAACGACTTTTCCGGCTGTTCTAAGGTTAATATTATATCATCTGCATAGAGGGAGATGCAGTGAGATCTATCTCCTATTTTTATCCCATGTATGTCGTGGTGTTGTCTAATAGCCTGAGCCAATGGTTCTATGGACAGAACGAAAATTAAAGGCGATAATGGACAGCCTTGTCTAGTCCCATTCGTTATCCCGAAGTCCTCGGAAAGCGCACCGTTAACAAACACTTTCGCCGATGGACTGGAGTATAAAGCTTGAATTGCAGATGTAATAGAGCCTTCAAAGCCCATTTCCTCTAAAACCGTGAACACAAATGACCATTTAACCCTATCAAAGGCTTTTTCGTCATCTAGAGTTACCATAACAGCCTTAGTTCCTTTTCTGTTTACATAGTCCATAATATTGAGTACTCTCCTGGTGTTTTCCGGGGCCTGTCTACCTTTAACAAATCCAACTTGGTCTCTATTAACAAGTAGTGGTATCACCTCTGCCAAGCGATTTGCCAATCAGGCCAATACCTTAGCATAAATTTTTAAATCCGAGTTGAGGAGGGAGATGGGCCTAAAATTTTGTGGTGAGTCAGGCGGTTTCCCTGGTTTTGGTAGCGTCACTATCACTGCACTCAGCATTTCCTTTGGAAAAGAACCCTCCGAAATGGCATGTTTTAGGGTTTCAAATAAATGAGGAAGGAGAGACTTTTCAAAAGTTTTATAGTAGATACCAGATAGACCATCAGGTCCAGGAGCTTTATGTAGCGGGAGGGAACTAATTATTTTGGATATTTCCCCCTCTGACAAAGGGAGGTTTAAATACGCCAATTGTTGGGGCGATAAACGTGGGAGCTTTAGATCCTTTAAAAAATCTTTGACAGCCCGTTGGACCGGTTGTGGATTTGCCGTATGTGGTCGCAAATTATAGAGGGATTCATAGTATTCTTTGAATTTTTGTGCTATATCCCCAGGTGAGTATATTTTAGTGTTTCCTATAGGATCTTTAAGGAATGGTATCTTACTTTTGATATCTCTGGCCTTTAATCTATGTGCCAAAAGCTTACTGGCTTTATTATCTTGAGAGTAGTATTGTGCTTTGACAGATTGCAGGTTTTTTTCATATTTGTACATCAGACAATCCTTCAATTTAATTCGAAGTTGTCGCAGTTTCTCAGTGTTGGCTAGGGAGGTGTCAGTTTTGTTCAGGGCTTCTACAGTACGTATTTGTGCTATTGTATCATCAAATTGACTATCCCTTTCCTTCTTTGCTCTATGCCCCCATTTTATAAAGAGGCCTCTCATGTATGCCTCGTGGGCATTCCATAGCACAAATGGGTCTTGTACAGAATTTACATTTAATAGAAAATATTCCTCTAAACCTTTGCTCAATTCCTCCTTATACTTAGGATGAGCCATCAGATATGCATTATTTCTCCACAAGAAATGTGCTGGTGAGTTATGGGCTTCATTTACACAAATAGTAATAGCAGCATGATCTGACCATTTAATCAGTTCAATAGAGGATTTTTCCACTTTCTGTAATAACGAACGCCCTACCAGAAATAGGTCTATGCGAGAATAGGACCTATGTACCGGTGAAAAAAAGGAATAATCTCTTTCCGAGTCATGTTGGAGACGCCATATATCATACCCTAAGTAAGACAGGAGCTAGAGACTGGGAGTGGGTTCTATGTTCACTCGTGGTATCTAGTGAAGGGTCATGTATGATATTGAAGTCCCCACAAACTACCAATTCCCCTCTCTTTACTTTGTTAATTTTACGGAATAGTTTATTAAGAAAACGGATTTGGTGTGCATTCGGGGCATAAGCAACCACTATAGTAAATACCACGTTGTTCAATTCTCCTATCTGGATGATATATCTCCCACCCGGATCTAGGAAAGACGCGATAGGGTTGAATGCGACTGTATTTCGTATTGCTAGAAGCACCCCTCTCTGTTTTTTGGTGTGGTGAGAGAGAATAACCTTGGAGAATTGAGAATGTTTTACTCTATGTGCATCTTGTTCTAGTAGATGGGTCTCCTGTGCACATAATATGTCGCATTTCAAAGAAAGAGCTTCTCTCCACATATACGCTCTTTTATGTGGACTATTTAAACCTTTTACATTTAGAGAAACAAACTTAATCATCGTAATATATTAGGATCTCAAGAGTGTAAATATGTGTTGTCCTGTTATATCCCTTTAGTCCCTTGAACTTTGCATATTGACTTGTATGGAAGGAGAATATAAAGCAATCTAGCCCTGCCGAGACTACTATTGTATACAACCATATGAATGACCATATATCTGTTATGTTAACCTCACATTTCATCACTTTACTATTCACGAAAAAACGTAAACATACAAACACACTTGGGTGTCTATTGACCCGTAAAAAAGAGTCGCACCAACCCCACAAACATAAACACATATACAGCTGAATAAGCTGTTGAAAAATGGTGGGACAAATTCTTAGGGCTCGAATCCCAGAGACATGCCAGAACTCCAAACGGCAACCATATTACTTTGTATTCTTGGCTCTTCAGCGGTGTAGTCCCTTTCTTGGTGGCACCCTTTGCCACTCCTGCTCCAGGCGAGTGGGGTACCCCCCCCATTCTTCAGTAATCTGAGGAACTGGAAGGTTTTTAGTATGTAGGAACTTTTTTCCTTCCCCCAATGTAGAAATAACTTGCAGTGTTCCATTATGACGAACAAAATTTTTTACAGGGAATCCCCATCTGTACGCGATGCTGTGCTCTCTCAAAATCGCAGTAATTGGGGATAGGTTTTTCCGCATCCGGAGTGTGGCTGGGGATAGATCCGCATATAACTTAATATGTTGATATGGTGCCGGTATATCTCCCAGTGACCTAACCGCTGCCAATAATGCATCTTTGATGTGGTAATAATGGATCCTGATCAGTACATCTCGGGGTAGAGTGTCCGGTAGGTGCTTCGGACGTGGCACTCTATGTGCCCTATCTATTATAATATCTGTAACTGAACTCGACGGTAGAATCGCCATCATCAGTGCTTGCACATATTTAATAAGATCTGCAGACTGAATATCCTCTGTGATACCTCTGATCTTCACATTATTCCTTCTAGATCTGTGTTCAAGGTCTATGACCTTAGCCTGTAAATTTTCGATTTCTGCAGATAAGTCAGAATGCGACTCTACTAAATTATTGTGAGAGGTAGCGAACTCTCCCATTTTGTGCTCAATATGATGTATCCGCTGCCCCAGGCAGGTGTGTATGGAGGCACTAAACGCCGTCAACATCTCCTTAATCAGAGTGCCCGATGCCAGACCATCAGTAGTGGGTATGTCCCTGATTGCCTTTATCATTGAAGACGACCCCCGGGGTTGAGAATCTCTCTCTTACCTCTGGTTCTCGTCGTGCCTGCCCTTGTATCTTAGGACGCCGCGCCTCCGGGCTTTGTGAAGGGGAAGATGGCGTCGACCGCATGGCGTCTTCATCGCCGACTTCCTCCAGGGATTCCGCTGCCAGAGGACTGTATCTGGACCCTGGAATTATCTTCTGCGCAACTCCCCGAGAGTCCGCTAAGGTGAGTGGCGATCCTTTGCCATTTTGGTGAGAGGCAGAGGAACGTGGTGAGGTTGTTTTTCCCGGGCTTAAAGTGGAAGGATAGGTAGTGAGGCCAGCAGCCCCGTCCTCTCCCTCACGATCCTTCTCGAAGTAGAAGTCCAATTTGCCTTGTTGTTTAAGGCTTCTCTTGCCTCTCGTCATCATGAGTGCTATGTCTGTTCTTTAGAGCTCCACGAGAATATTAGAAGAGCCTTGCGTTGTAATTAGCTTTATCTTTGCCGGAGCTCCGAAATCAAGCTGCCATGTCTCTCGGCTGCCAAGCCACGCCCCTGAGTTTTTAATTTTTAATAAATTTGCAAAAATGTCTATATGTATGTATTCACTTTGTCATTATGGGGTATTGAGTGCAGAATGAAGGGGAAAAACTTGATTTATTTTTGGATTTTAGCACAAGGCCATAACATAACAAAATGTGAAAAAAAAATAGTCTGAAGACTTTCTGAATGCACTGTGTAAAAAAAAAAAAAAAGAATGCAGGGGGGCCTAGCACAAACATAAACATTAGACTCCTTTCAGATTCCTCCTAAAATCATCAATCTGTTAACCACCAGGGACAGGAGATCCCTGTGCCCTCATCCCATTTACATGACTTACTTTTCATGGTTTTCATTTTCACGTCTTTTTTTTCATCCTATTTGCTAATCTTAGTAGACCATTTTACTTGCACCTTTTGCTCTACAGCAATCAATATGTGAACATAACTTCATATTAAATATAGATTGCCTATTCAGGAAATTTTATTTTCACACTATGGCATTTGTACTTAGAAATGTATCCATTCAGTGTGAAACTAATTATTTTTATTAATGCTGTTAACCCCTTAAGGACACAGCATGTTTTCGCCTAATGAACCAGGCCAATTTTTTTCAAATCAGTCGACTCCGCTATTGAAACCTGCCGGAATGGTGACGAACGGAAAGCATTAGCTATGTTTCCGTGAACCATTGAGATCAATGGTGACTGAAACAGAAGCTGTGCTTTCACTTTCACTTTCCGTTGCGGGGTTCACCCGATGGAAACCTCAGACGGAACCCCGGAACGGAAAGCGAATGGTGATGTGAACAGGTCCTAAAGGAGAACAACCACCCCCCATAAGTGGTAATAAACTGCTGTTTGGACCCACGGCAAGGCTCAGAAGGGAAGAAGCACCATTTGGCAAAGAAAGTAAATAGGAGGGAACCTCCAGCTCACCTTGAGGCAGAAAAATTGTAGATGCCTGATGCGCACGGATCCTCGTGTCGGCACACGCTGATGAAATTGTAGCAGAGAGAAAGTTGAGATCCAGCGCAGAAAAATGAAGAGTTGTTCACGAATAAGTTCAAATGGAATCTAGTTCCAATTTTATTGGATAAATAACATAAAACAGGGAGTCTCGTTCCCCCAGTGGGTAAGGTGGATGTAGACAGAAGAAAAATAAATGCGTAGCCTACGCGTTTCAGACGATAGCCTCGTCCTTAGTCATGGCTGAGAAAGCCATGACTAAGGACGAGGCTATCGTCTGAAACGCGTAGGCTACGCATTTATTTTTCTTCTGTCTACATCCACCTTACCCACTGGGGGAACGAGACTCCCTGTTTTATGTTATTTATCCAATAAAATTGGAACTAGATTCCATTTTAACTTATTCGTGAACAACTCTTCATTTTTCTGCGCTGGATCTCAACCATTTGGCAAATGGAGCTCAAGTTTTGCTGAAATAGTTTTCGGGTGCCATGTCGCATTTGCAAAGCCCCTGCAGGACCAAATCAGTGGAAACCACCCAATAGTGATCCCATTTTGGAAACTACATCCATGAAGGAAGGGGTATAGTGATCATTTTGACCCCACAGGTTTTTTTGCTGAATTTAGTGGAATTAAGCTATAAAAATGAAAATCTACATTTTTTCTAATAAAATGTAGTTTTAGCTCAGATTTTTCCATTTTCACAATCGATAAAGGAGAAAAAAGCACCCCGTTTGTAAGGTGAACTCTTCTGAGCACGTTAATACCCCATATGTGGTGATAAACTTCTGTTTGGACCCACGGCAGGGCTTAGAAGGGCAGGAGCACCATTTGGCTTTGGGAGCTCAAATTATGCTGGAATGGTTTGCGGCGCCATGTCACATTTGCAAAGCCCCTGTGGGACCAAATCAGTGTAAAACACCCAAAAGTGATCCGATTTGGGAAACTACACCCCTGAAGGAATTTATCGAGGGGTATAGTGAACATTTTGACCCCATAGTTTTTTTTCTGAATTTAGTGGAATTATGATGTGAAATGAAAATTAAATTTTTTCGGACAAAACGTGGAAATATTAAATTTTTACAAGGAGAAAAAGCACCCCAACGTTTGAAAACAATTTCTCACGATTACAGCAATACCCCATATGTGGGCGCCATGTTGCATTTGCAAAACCTGATAGTACAGTGGAAGCCCCCAAGAAGTGACCCCATTTTAGAAACTACACCTCTCAAGGCATTTATCATTTGCCTGGACATATGACAGGGCTCAGAATTGAAGAGCACCATGTGCATTTGAATTCTATTATGGTAATTTTCACAGCATTGGCCCACAATTACAGGTCTCTGAGGTCAAATAGTAAAACAAACCGCTAAGTAGTGACCCCTATTTTGGAAACTACACCCCTTAAGGTATTTTAAGGGGTGTAGTGAGCATTTTTAACCCACAGGTGTTTTTTCATTAGAAATTAATGTGCAGCGGATGGTGCAACGTGAAAATTGCAATTTTCCACTGATATGCCATTTTAGTGCACAATATGTTGGGCACTGTTTGTGCCACCGAAGACAAATACCTCATAAAATGTTGAGCCGGGTCTCCCGAGTATGGCGATGCCATATATGTGGGCATAAACTGCTGTTTGGGCTCACTGTAGAGCTCAGAAGAGAGGGAGCGCCATTTGGCTTTTGTAGAGAAGATTTTGCTTGGTAGTTGTTCTGTTTGGGATTCCACTGATATTTCAGTTTGTGGGGGCATATGTAAGATGTGCGGAGTTCATCAGGGCATAATAAGGGGGTATAATAATGCGGTAAATAAATAATAATTCATAGTTATGTGGCCAGTGTCGCACTGATAAATGGTGCCCAATCTTATCCACTGTTGGAACGCTCTGCACATTTTGTGTTGTCCTATTCTGAGAGCCAGAACTTTTTTATTTTATCTCCACCGGAGCTGTGTGAGGGCTTATTTGTTGCGGGACAATCTGTAGTTTTCATTGGTATCATTTTGGCGTACGGGCAATTTTTGATCACCTTTTATTCCATTTTTGGCAAGCAAGGTGAGCAAACACCATCAATTCTGACAATTTTTTTTTTTTGTGTTTTTTATAGTGTTCACCATTGGCTATAAATGACAATTTTACTTTACTCTGCGGGTTGATACAATTACGGCGATACCATATGTATATATATATTTTTTTACAATAAAATCACTTTTTTTTGTAATTTAATTTTTTGCGTCACCATATTCTGAGAGCCAGAACTTTTTTTATCTTTCAGTCAAAAAACCAGTGTAAGGAATTGTTTTTTGCAGGACCGGTTTTAGTTTTTATTGATACTGTTTTGCGGCACATGCGACTTTTTGATCACTTTTGATTCCATGTTTTGGGAGGGGTGGTAATAAATAAAAATCAATGCCAGAATCGCTGTTTTTTTTTTTTTGCGGCTTTCACCGTGCGGCAAAAATAACATTATAGTTTTATAGTTTGGGTCGTTACAGACGCGGCGATACCAAATATGTGCACTTTTTTAAAGTTTTCATTTTTTTCCTATAATAAAAGACTTATTATAGGAAAAAAGGCATTGTTTGGTTTTATCGACTTGCAACTTTTCTTTTTACACGTTTTTTCAACTTTTTCAACTTTTTTTTTTAGTCCCACTAGGGGACTTCAGTGCCTGCACCTCTGATCCTTAGGCTGGATTCACACGAGCACATTACGTCCGTAATGGACAGAACGTATTTCAGCCGCTAATCCCGGACCGAACACACTGCAGGGAGCCGGGCTTCTTAGCATCATAGTTATGTACGATGCTAGGAGTCCCTGCCTCGCTGCAGGACAATTGTCCCGTACTGTAATCATGTTTTCAGTATGGGACAGTAGTTCCACGGAGAGGCAGGAACTCCTAGCATCGTACATAACTATGATGCTAGGAGCCCGGCTCCCTGCAGTGTGTTCGGTCCGGGATTAGCGGCCAAAATACGTTCCGTCCATTACGGACGTAATGTGCTCGTGTGAATCCAGCCTTACTCTAATACATTGCACTACCCACGTAGATTTGCATTGCGGGGTTCCGATCTGCTTGGAAACACCATAGATGCAGTGCTCGATTTTGAGCGCTGTATCTAAGGGGTTAATCGTCCGGATCGGAGGCTAGCTCCAGTCCTGGCCATACAGCACTGTATCGGCTGTAATATACACCTGGCACCCGCAGGCGATGGTGCGGGTTCATATTCTGAGCCCGCATTAGCAACACAGCGTATCAGTATGTTGTGTTGCATTAAGTCCTTAACGACAGCAACGTACTAGTACGTTGGATGTAGTTAAGGGGTTAATTAAGTATGAAAATGTAAACATACAATGTAAAGAAGCAAAGACAGAAAATTTGGTATCCACTGAATATTGCTGAAAGTTGAAACATAATCAATGACCATACCAACCACTTAGGCTTCATGCACACGACCGTAGCCATGTGTACGGCCGTGATTTTCGGGTCAGCCGGCTGCGGACTGTCAGCCGTGAGCCGCTTGCAAATCGCGGGGCATGCACATGGCCGCGGCCATTATTTTCAATGAGCCCGGACCGCAGAAGACGGCCGTAATCAGACATGTCGGTTCTTTCTGTGGTCCGGACTCCCAGGCCATGCACGGACCGTAAAAACTACGGTCGTGTGCATGGCCCCATAGAAATGAATGGGGCCGCAATTCTCCCGTGGATTTTCGGGGGAATTGCGGCCGCAAAAGCACGTTCGTGTGCATGGGGCCTTAGTAGTGTGGTTTTTCTATGTCAATGCCTGGAAAATGGAATTCACTGGAATAATATGGTTTACATGAAAACAATGTGACCCACTGGGTTGTATTTAGCCTCAGACAAATGCCTTGGTGAATCTCGCGTTGGAGTAGGCAACATATGGGTGTGGGAAGGGATAATGGGTTCGTTATTTCCAGTACTGTCTATGGTTATATACCTATGGCACTCAGCACTTTATGTATATTGAACATAAGGTTTTTGCCATATACATGTATCAATGCATTTCATATACTTTGGCACATTGCACTTTATTATTCGGTAAAAGGCTTGTTCCTACAGTATATGGTGTATTGGTAACGTGTTTGCTATACATTGATGACTATGTACTCCCCACCCTAGTGATGCCACCTTCTCTTTTGTGGTACTCGTTTTTATTGTATATTTGATGTGATGTTTCAATAAAGATTGATATTTTCTTATTTTAGGCAACTCATAAACTTTATAGGTGGTGTTTTAGCCTTGGCAAACATATTTATCTAATAATATGCACAGTTACTGCCTGATACTGTGGGTCTCCTTTATGGAATGATGGAAAGAGTATTCATGTCTACATACATTAAATGTAAAGAAAGCATTGATAGAAAATGTGGTGTCCACTGATTAATATTGCTGAAAGATGAAACATGATCGACAGTGACCACACCAACCACTTAGTAGTGACATTTTCTATGTCAATGCCTGAAATATGGAAAGAATTGGAATAATATGATCACATGAAAATAACAAGAAATTACTCACTTAAGAGCAGGTTAAAGGTTTTTTTGAGACATTGTAGCAAATGACTATGGACTATATGACTATAGCTAAAGCCAGTTCAATGAGGAACACTGGGGCAGGTTTCTAAACAGCAGTGACCAGCAATGAGATTAATTTTGCCGTTGCTCAACAATGGCCTCAGTGTTCTGCAGTGAATTTAGGTTTCTAGGGATAAGCAGCTGCTTCTTAGATAGGACTAGACAGTAATGTTCTCTGTAATAATATCTAGTATATACTGTCCATCTGCATTAGCTGTATACACCTTGTGAGGAGATACTGAAGAGAAAAAAATCAATTAGCCCTAACTGCGGCCTTGCCGTTGCAGCACAGTTTAAGAGCTGGGGATGATTGTTTAGAGTACATATCAGCAGGAATAACCTATCTTTTTTCATAGAAAAATTATTCATTAACCCCCAAAAATGTATATTTCTCTAAACATTAGTAATTTAGGAAAATCTCTGAAAACTACTGCACCCAGTATGCAAATGAACCGGCTGGGATCCCGGCATGTCCAGTGTCTTAGTTCCCACAACCCCCATATGGCAGCATACAGCGTTAGACTTCGAGATTTTGCAGGTTATCACCAGACCAAATGAGTGTTGTCCACAGCAGTTATCGATCGATAATTGCTGTATTAATGCTGTAGACAGCACTCAAATAGTTAGAGCAATGAGATCTCGCGATAACCAGCGATATCTCGTAGTCTGGCGCTTTATGCTGCTACATGGGGGGGTTGTGGGAACTAACACACTGGGCATGGCCATGCCATGATTCTACTACCAGAAAGTTTGGACAGGCCTCCTGTGAGGTTGTTTTTCACATTTTTTTAATTAATAATATTTAGTAAAAATATAATTTTTTTGTGGTTTATTGTTTTTTCAATTAAAACAGACCTGCTGATAGGTAATTTGAGTTAGATATGTGGAGGCATAATTAAAGGGTTTGTTCCACAAAACACATGTATCCCCTATCCACAGTATAGGGGATACACGTGTGATCGCTGGGTATCCGACCGCTGGAACCCCCAGCGGTAAGGAGAACGGGGGAATGAAAGTCCCCCGAAGTGCTCCATGAGTAGCATGGGACTTCCGGGGCCTGTGTCTGGCTTGCTGACCGGCTGGATAGGCATCGCTTGGAGGACGTGCAGCGTAAAATCAGTGGACACCAAGTGGCACAGTCATGGGATATAAAATATAATAGTGCAAGAAGGAAAAATATTTTTTTAAATATTTTATTTTTAGAAATGTCATTTTTATAACATTAATGAGCTTTTTAAAGCTATTTCTCAGGTGCGATTACATCTTAAACTTACTACTTACTACAAGTTGTGCTTGGGCCCTGCAATTGGTGAAGTGCACAGTTAATTGAGGTGATATCTGCAAACAAAGGTTCTACAGGTTGACATTTTAGCTCATGCAGCACCTTGCATTGGGCAGCAATCTGACAGAGATGTGGTCCATCTCTGCTACTGTAGTGTTAGGTTAGATCAGCAGCCGCAGCTCACCCTAAAAGAGAAACACACCGGATTTTAGACAAGCATGTTCATACAATAACACAGTTGATAGTCGTTACCATTGTTGAGGGAGTGATTTCTTATCTAATTGGTCAATTTAGACATTTCGTAATTAAATCATAGATTCCACATATAAAACATATGGTTATTTAACATTACCCTATTCCACCATTTCACAATGTCTGTTTTTACAACTTTATGTGGGCTTATCTCCTTTCAGAGCATATTCATCACCGATGATAAGAGAATGCACATCTAGAAAAATGAGTGGGATGTCCTCCCTAAACATTTCAGATGCAATCCTTGTATCCTCCCTCATAAATACCATAGCCTGTCCGGAGGTCATAGTTGTCATAATACACAGTTATGCGTGTGTCTTATGGAAGTCTTAGGCCTAGATCAAAGATTTAGATGGAAAGTGTGTGGATTGTGCCTAATCACACACTTGTAAGCATACATATAAACATACATAAAGATGTTTAATAGTGTTGAGTTAAGAAATGTTTACATTTTTACTTCAGATGTTAAATGTGTACTACACTTTTTTTAACGTTCATGTCCAAAGTTAATGAACAAAATTCTGTGCTGATTGATTTCATAATATAGCGGCATAGGATAGCTCAGATTTTCTGACTTGATAGAATAAATAATTCTGACTGCATACAGCCACCACTAGGTGGAGCAAATTGCATAAGTTTTATACAGCTAGTATTGAACTTAATCGAAACTTTATAGACAGCTCCTTTGCCAATAGAAAACCTACAAAAACCTCAAAAACAGAAGAAACAGGGAGTCCCCACAAACTGTAGAACAACCAAAAAACATAGGGGACATAGCACCCACTATAGTATCTATAAATGTATAACTGACACGTATTTATATAAAATATTGTAATCTTTATTAGTACATGATAAATAACAATACGTGATATCAGAAAAGATAACAGTAATAAAAATAAGTCAGATTCCAAAGAAACAGCATCAGAGTGGTATAGATGAAATAATACCAAAGGGTATACAGAAAAAACAACCCATCTAGAGACCAACAATATCAAATCTTGCAAACCCCATGCAATATACAGGACATGTATAGCTGTAAAAGACAGCAGAAATACACAGCCCAAATAGAAAATAGAAGCTATAGGTAAATGCCGAGAGTGAATACCCGTAATATGTATAGCCCTACATAGAGTAATCTAATAGGAGGAAGGTATAACACTACCGAAAATAAACCATACCTATAGACATAACGAAGCCGTTCCTTTGGCGAAACGCGCGTCGAGGTGCTCTTTTCTGTGCCACATCTAGGCTGACGTTCATCTCTTGCCACCATGTCTATAGGTATGGTTTATTTTCGGTAGTGTTATACCTTCCTCCTATTAGATTACTCTATGTAGGGCTATACATATTACGGGTATTCACTCTCGGCATTTACCTATAGCTTCTATTTTCTATTTGGGCTGTGTATTTCTGCTGTCTTTTACAGCTATACATGTCCTGTATATTGCATGGGGTTTGCAAGATTTGATATTGTTGGTCTCTAGATGGGTTGTTTTTTCTGTATACCCTTTGGTATTATTTCATCTATACCACTCTGATGCTGTTTCTTTGGAATCTGACTTATTTTTATTACTGTTATCTTTTCTGATATCACGTATTGTTATTTATCATGTACTAATAAGGATTACAATATTTTATATAAATACGTGTCAGTTATACATTTATAGATACTATAGTGGGTGCTAGCTCCTTTGCCAATGTCATGACAAGCATCTGAAGAAATTTAGTGCTGGGCCCCCTCCCACCAGGGGCCTCATAGCTGTTGCGTGCACCTACTTCATGGTAGTTAATCCCCAGTTACTAACTATTCTTCACCTCTGAGGATTCTTTAATAGAGGAGGCAGGCTTCATCAGCTGGCGTTCTTGCTCATGGATTCCATCAAGTTGCTTTGAGTTTTGAAAAATCTTGAAAAGATCTTAGACATTTTTAATGGTATTGCACTGTAATGTTGTCTGATATGAAGCACGTCAGTGCAGATTCTAATTGAGCGTTCCCAACAGTTGCCTAGCACCACCACATACAAGTAAATAGGGAACCAAAGCTCTACATTGATCGGCCAAGTTGGGACCATGAGAATAGGAGGTAGGGCAAATTGTATAAATTACATATAGATGTGTTTGTGTTCTTGTATTAATGATGACATAAAACTGCTCTTTACTGTTAGTTGATCGTTTACTACATTTTGCAGTATACTAAAAAACAGTGGGGTATTAAATCAACATTTCTATGTCAGTTTACAGGAGAAGAAAAGACATAAAAAGGCCCAAAAGTTGCAATTTGTGGTGCAAATTGCGTCTTTTGGTCCTTTTCGCCAGCCTTGTCAGTTTTTTGGGAAGGGAAATGGCAGATCATCATATGCCCATTTTTTACACGAATCGCGGCATAATCCGCGACAGAACTGCATTGCGTACACTACTGTTCAAAAGTTTAGGGTCACTTAGAAATTTCCTTATTTTTGCAAGAAAAGCACAGTTTTTTTCAATGAAGATAACATTAAATTAATCAGAAATACACTCTATACATTGTTAATGTGCTAAATGACTATTCTAGCTGCAAACGTCTGGTTTTTAATGCAATATCTACATAGGTGTATAGAGGCACATTTCCACCAACCATCACTCCAGTGTTCTAAGGGTACATTGTGTTTGCTAACTGTGTTAGAAGGCTAATGGATGATTAGAAAACACTTGAAAACCCTTGTGCAATTATGTTAGCACCGCTGAAAACTGTTTTGCTGTTTAGAGGAGCTATAAAACTGACCTTCCTTTGAGCTAGTTGAGAATCTGGAGCATTACATTTGTGGGTTCGATTAAACTCTCAAAATGGCTAGAAAAAGAGAGCTTTCATGTGAAACTCGACAGTCTATTCTTGTTCTTAGAAATGAAGGCTATTCCATGCGAGAAATTGCCAAGAAACTGAAGATTTCCTACAGCGGTGTGTACTACTCCCTTCAGAGGACAGCACAAACAGGCTCTAACCAGAGTAGAAAGAGAAGTGGGAGGCCCCGCTGCACAACTGAGCAACAAGACAAGTACATTAAAGTCTCTAGTTTGAGAAATAGACGCCTCACAGGTCCTCAACTGGCAGCTTCATGAAATAGTACCCGCAAAACGCCAGTGTCAACGTCTACAGTGAAGAGGCGACTCCGGAATGCTGGCCTTCAGGGCAGAATGGCAAAGAAAAAGCCATATCTGAGACTGGCTAATAAAAGGAAAAGATTAATATGGGCAAAAGCACACAGACATTGGACAGAGGAAGATTGGAAAAAAGTGTTATGGACAGACGAATCGAAGTTTGAGGTGTTTGGATCACACAGAAGAACATTTGTGAGATGCAGAACAACTGAAAAGATGCTGGAAGAGTGTCTGACGCCATCTGTCAAGCATGGTGGAGGTAATGTGATGGTCTGGGGTTGCTTTGGTGCTGGTAAAGAGTGAGATTTGTACAAGGTAAAAGGGATTTTGAATAAGGAAGGCTATCACTCCATTTTGCAACGCCATGCCATACCCTGTGGACAGCGCTTGATTGGAGCCAATTTCATCCTACAACAGGACAATGACCCAAAGCACACCTCCAAATTATGCAAGAACTATTTAGGGAAGAAGCAGGCAGCTGGTATTCTATCTGTAATGGAGTGGCCAGCGCAGTCACCAGATCTCAACCCCATAGAGCTGTTGTAGGAGCAGCTTGATCGTATGGTACGCAAAAGTGCCCATCAAGCCAATCCAACTTGTGGGAGGGGCTTCTGGAAGCATGGGGTGAAATTTCTCCCGATTACCTCAGCAAATTAACAGCTAGAATGCCAAAGGTCTGCAATGCTGTAATTGCTGCAAATGGTGCATTCTTTGATGAAAGCAAAGTTTGAAGGAGAAAATTATTATTTGAAATAAAAATCATTATTTCTAACCTTGTCAATGTCTTGACTATATTTTCTAGTCATTTTGCAACTCATTTGATAAATATAAGTGTGAGTTTTCATGGAAAACACAAAATTGTCTGGGTGACCCCAAACTTTTGAACGGTAGTGTATGTCCTGCAAAAGGACCTGCAGACATAAGGTCACATGACCTTATGTCTGCAGTTCTTGTTACTGATTAGAGACCTGCAAGTCACATGACCACAGGTCCTAGAACAGCAGCAAGACACCAGAGAGAAGACTGTGAGATGAGCTGCTGTGTCTAAGGGGGGAGGGTTTGTTTAATGGGCCTGGGGTCTGTATTAGATTAGTTGGTCTGGGGTCTATATTTATGGGGTCTGGTCTGGGGTCTGTATTAGTTTAAGAGGTCTGAGGTTTGTATTTAGGGAGTCTGATCTGGGGTCTGTATTAGTCTAAGGGGTCTGTATTTAGGGGGTCTGGTTTGGGATCTGTATTTAGGGGTCTGGTCTGTGGTCTGTTTTAGTTTAAGTGGTCTGGGGTCTGTATTTTGGGGTGTGGTCTGTTTTTAGGGGTCTGGTCTGGGGTCTGTATTAGTTTAGGGGTCTGTATTTAGGGGGTCTGGTCTGGGGCCTGTATTAGTTTATGAGGTGGGTCTGGGGTGTGTATTTAGGGGGCTTGGTCTGGGGACTGTATTAGTTTAGGGGTCTGTAGTTTCGGGGTCGGGGGTCTGTATTTGTTTAGGGGGTCTGGTGTCTGTATTTAGGGGTCTGAGGTCTTTATTAGTTTAGGGGGTTAGTACTGGAGTCTGTAATTAGGGGTCTGATCAGAGGTCTGTATTTAGGGGTTATGGTCTAGGGTCTGTATTTATTTAGGGTGCTTGTTCTAAGGTCTGAATTTATTTAGGGTACTTGTTCTGGGGTCTGTATTTGTTTAGGAGGGTCTGGTCTTGGGACTGCAATAGCTTAGAAGGTCTGGGGTCTGTATGTATTCTAGGATCTGGTCTGGGGTCCAAATTTAATAGTCTGAGTAAAAGGGGTTGTCAGTGCACATAGATAGGTCATCAATCTGCCCGTGCCTGGACAACCCCTTTAATGTATGGGCCTGGGCCTTGGTGTCTAAATTTTTGTATTTCTGTAGAGGCTGGAAGTGGCTGCAGAAGCGAGGGGCAAAGATGCCTCATTAGGAAACTCTGCAGTTATCAGGAGGAGCCACCATAGAGGTATGTGTCAGATGGAGAAGAAAAGAAAAGAGAACGACCCCCATCAGAGAAGACTTCACTTGTGAGTCACTGGCTCTATAGATGATCTATCCCCTCTCCTTACATGTCTGTTGTAGGAAATCCTTGTATTCCACATAAAGTCTTTGTCTACCCAGGACTAAAAGACAAATGCGTGTTACCATTCTCATTGTCAAGAGGATGTGTCCCTACACAGTGTGATACTGTCAGCGATGGTTGGAGACTGTCAGTATATAGGGACACAGCCCTTTGACAAGGGGAATAGTAACAATTTTCTCGCACAAAAAGGTGGTGTTAACTATAGAAACGGAAGACCCGCAGTGGGGAAGGGGGGCCAAGTTTGGAGAACAGCCCAGGGCCTATGGTTTACTTAATCGGCCACTGGGGAAGGGGCATGACATTTGGGAAATGGGGCATGGTCACTGAGGCCCGTTAAATTTATTCTTATATACGCCAGAAAACTGGTGTAAATTATAGTGGAAATCTACATCAGCGCCTAGCTCCAAGCTGGTCAATCAATGGCGTGGCATGGAGGCAATCACCCTTTGGCACTGCTGAGGTTTTATCAATGCGGCGTGGCATGGAGGCGATCTGCCTGTGGCACTGCTGAGGTGTTATGGAAGCCCAAGTTGTATGATAGCGGCCTTCAGCTCATCTGCATTGTTGGGTCTGGTTATTCAGACCAAAAGCAAAAAAGAGATGCAAAACGCAATGGTGTTGTATCAAATATAAAATACGTTTTATTGAGACTACTAAAAATGCAGCATATAAAAAGGTCCACAGACACACTAACAGAAAGATGACCATCAAATAGACTCCTGCTAAGAAGTAATAAACAATGTAAACATGAGTTCGAGAATAAGGTATGTCGTATATGCACAGTCCAGATACGGACAGGGAACAGTGCAAAAATAGTATATAAATACAGTGAAGGAAATAAGTATTTGATCCCTTGCTGATTTTGTAAGTTTGCCCACTGTCAAAGACATGAACAGTCTAGAATTTTTAGGCTAGGTTAATTTTACCAGTGAGAGATAGATTATATAAAAAAAAAAAAAAAAAGAAAATCACATTGTCAAAATGATATATATTTATTTGCATTGTGCACAGAGAAATAAGTATTTGATCCCTTTGGCAAACAAGACTTAATACTTGGTGGCAAAACCCTTGTTGGCAAGCACAGCAGTCAGACGTTTTTTTGTACTTGATGATGAGGTTTGCACACATGTTAGATGGAATTTTGGCCCACTCCTCTTTGCAGATCATCTGTCAATCATTAAGATTTCGAGGCTGTCGCTTGGCAACTCGGATCTTCAGCTCCCTCCATAAGTTTTCGATGGGATTAAGGTCTGGAGACTGGCTAGGCCACTCCATGACCTTAATGTGCTTCTTTTTGAGTCACTCCTTTCTTGCCTTGGCTGTATGTTTTGGGTCATTGACGTGCTGGAAGACCCAGCCACGAGCCATTTTCAATGTCCTGGTGGAGGGAAGGTGGTTGTCACTCAGGATTTGACGGTACATGGCTCCATCCATTCTCCCATTGATGCGATGAAGTAGTCCTGTGCCCTTAGCAGAGAAACACCCCCAAAACATAATGTTTCCACCTCCATGCTTGACAGTGGGGACGGTGTTCTTTGGTTCATAGGCAGCATTTCTCTTCCTCCAAACACGGCGAGTTGAGTTAATGCCAAAGAGCTCAATTTTAGTCTCATCTGACCACAGCACCTTCTCCCAATCACTCTCAGAATCATCCAGATGTTCATTTACAAACTTGAGACGGGCCTGTACATGTGCCTTCTTGAGCAGGGGGACCTTGCGGGCACTGCAGGATTTTAATCCATTACGGCGTAATGTGTTACCAATGGTTTTCTTGGTGACTGTGGTCCCAGCTGCCTTGAGATCATTAACAAGTTCCCCCCGTGTAGTTTTCGACTGAGCTCTCACCTTCCTCAGTATCAAGGATACCCAACGAGGTGAGATTTTGCTTGGAGCCCCAGATCGATGTCGATTGACAGTCATTTTGTATGTCTTCCATTTTCTTACTATTGCACCAACAGTTGTCTCCTTCTCACCCAGCGTCTTACTTATGGTTTTGTAGCCCATTCCAGCCTTGTGCAGGTCTATGATCTTGTCCCTGACATCCTTAGAAAGCTATTTGGTCTTGCCCATGTTGTAGAGGTTAGAGTTAGACTGATTAATTAAGTCTGTTGACAGGAGTCTTTTATACAGGTGACCATTTAAGACAGCTGTCTTTAATGCAGGCACCAAGTTGATTTGGAGCGTGTAACTGGTCTGGAGGAGGCTGAACTCTTAATGGTTGGTAGGGGATCAAATACTTATTTCTCTGTGCACAATGCAAATAAATATATATAATTTTGACTATGTGATTTTCTTTTTTTTTTTATATATATATATATATATATATAATCTATCTCTCACTGGTAAAATTAACCTAGCCTAAAAATTCTAGACTGTTCATGTCTTTGACAGTGGTCAAACTGACAAAATCAGCAAGGGATCAAATACTTATTTCCTTCACTGTATATAAAATCTTCAAATGATGCATGTCGATTTTCAGTATAGTTATATATACGTAGTTCTGAACAGAGTTGACACGTTTCTCAAAGATGTAGTGAAGGACCTAAACATGTTGAATTAAAAACACAAATGATTAAAAAGCAAAAACAATTACAAAATAATATTGAATGACCTAGTATAGCTGACACAGTGCTAATGGTCAAATAAATGCCGCATAGCCCATTGCCTCATTGAGACCATTGGGTTGCATAGTCACCAGGTCCATTTGCATTCACATTGTAATAATCTTTTTTTGAGATCACCTCCCGTTATACCAAGATCGATATGATCGATTCCTTTCACTTTAAATAATTTTATGATGCAATCGGAAATGTTTAGGGATGGTCTTAAGTTTCTCAACATCCTCCACTTCTTGCGCTCCCTTAATATCCTGGACATGTTCCCTTACTCTTATTCTCAACTCTCTGGTAGTCATCCCGATGTAAATTTTTGGGCAAGGACAGATGGCATAATATATTACGCCTTTAGTAGAACAGTTAATGGGCCATGTTATTTTAAATGTTTGTACATTATCAGAGTCTTGAAAGGTCAATGACTTTTCTATGTTAGGGCAACTAATACAGGCCCCACACAGTTTGCAGCCCCATTTCAGATTTGGTGTATCAAAGATATTTTTTGGTTTGTCTGGACAAAGATGGCTATTCACCAGGGTATCTCTCAAGTTTTTAGAGTGTCTTGCAGTTATAGATGAATGATCTGATACATATTTTGACAAAATGGGGTCTGTATGTAAAATTGGCCAATATTTCAACAGAGTTTCACGCATCATATCCCATCTAGTATTAAATGTAGATATAAATCTTACCTTGTCTTGATGTTGAATTTTTGGTTGGAGTAACTGATTTCTGGGCATATGTTTTGCTCTATTAAATGCTCTTTTTACAGCGTTTGCTATAGCCCCTTTCAATGAATCTGTAAAGGATCTGCCAGGCACTTCTGCGTATACGCCCATGGGTAATCAGTCTGCACCTGGTTCTATGTCTCTGAGACTGACTCCATCTTCCACCACTCAGGGTGGCAGGCTTAGGAGTGGGAGAGCCTATCGCAGCCTGGCAAGACGGAGCTAGTTACGCCCTCTGTCTATTTATACCTGCCTTTCCTGTTCCTCCTTTGCTTGTGATTCTTCTTGTGTGGTTTCCTGGCCTTGCTGCAGCTCCTAGCTATTTGACCTTGCTTCATACTGACCCCGGCTTTCTGACTACTCTCCTGCTCTGCCTTTGGTACCTCGTACATTCCTGGTTTGACTCGGCTCGTTCACCTCTCTTGTTGCTCACGGTGTTGCCGTGGGCAACTGCCCCATTTCCCTTTGCTTGTGTCCCCTTGTCCGTTTGTCTGTCGTGCACCTACTGAGCGTAGGGACCGTCGCCCAGTTGTACCCCGTCGCCTAGGGCGGGTCGTTGCAAGTAGGCAGGGACTGAGTGGTGGGTAGATTAGGGCTCACTGTCGGTTTCCCTACCCCCCTGTCATTACAGAATCTCTTTGAGATCTTCAGATCTACAACTGGTCTTCCTCATTCGAGCAGACTTTACGCATTCTCAGAAATTGCCCAATCGGTATGGAATCTATTGTCTGTCTCGGACATGATGATGTTGCGTGTAGAGGAGAATTAGTGGATGTAGTTTTACGGAACAGATCTGTTTGAATAAAGTTGAAATTATCACGTTTGAGCGAGATGTCCAAAAAATCTATTTCCTGTTGGTTCCACTTAGATGTTAATTTGAAATTTCTATCATTACAATTCAATGGTGAAATAAAGGTGTTTAATTTATCAGATGACCCCTGCCAGAACATGAAGATGTCGTCAATGTAGCGGGCACAAAAGAGGACCCTCTCCATTGACTCAACATGATCTGACAGTAAAAGGTCCCTCTTCCACAGCCTCAAGAACAGATTCGCATATGAGGGTGCACATGCCGCCCCCATTGCAATCTCCTGGAGCTGTAGGTAGAAGGACCCATTGAAAGTGAAAATATTTTGAGTCAGAACAAAGTCTAAACAGGTAAGTAGAAATTGTATCATGTTACCGTCAATATGACTCACCTGTAAAAAATATCTTACAGCCTGCATGACATCATGATGGTGGATGTTGGTGTATAGAGATTCCACGCCGCAGGTAACAAAGATAGTATCAGTGTCAAGACAAATGCCATCAAGCTTTGATAATAAATCTGCTAAATCCCTTAAATAATAGGGTAGGCATTCTACCATGGGTTTAAGGTAAAAATCAATATATTTACAAAGATTTTCAGTTAATCCCCCCTACCTGAAATGATAGGCCTTCCCGGTGGGTTCTAAATATCCTTGTGTATTTTGGGGAGGAGATAGTGTGGCCACTGTTGAATCCACTGGAATCAAAGTTTCTGCTATAGCTTGAGATATTGTACCCTCATCAACTGACTTTTGAACAAGGCATTGAAGTTGTGAACTAAAACAGAGAAGAGGATTATATGTAAATTTTCTATAACATGTACAAACTCTTAAAGTGTAGCTAAATGTTCGACAAACTTCTGATATGTCATAGTGACATGTCAGAAGTTTGTATTGGTGGGGGTCCGAGCACGGAGACCCCCACCAATCGCTAGAACGAAGCAGCTGAAGCGTTTGTGTGAGCGCTCAGCTGCTTCATGTCTGTTCGGCTGTTTCCGTAAAACCAATGTATCGGAGTATTGGCTCATAGACTTTCTATTGAGTCCGTACACCGATACATTTATTTCCGGAAAAAGACGAACAGAAACGAAGCAGCTGCTTCGTTCTAGCGATTAGTGGGGGTCTCCGTGCTCGGACCCCCACCAATACAAACTTCTGACATGTCACTATGACATGTCAGAAGTTTGTCGAATGTTTAGCTACACTTTAAGGCCCGATGCACACGACCGTATTTTTGTCCACCCGTAAATACTGGCGTAAGTACGGGTCCTTGGTCACACGTATTCGACCCGTATTGCACCAGTATTTACGGACCCGTGCCCGTAAATACGGGTCTGGTGTCACCCGTATTTACGGGCACGTTTTCGCTGCAAAACTACACTGCAGTAATCGGCAGCCCTTCTCTCTATCAGTGCAGGATAGAGAGAAGGGACAGCCCTTTCCGTAATAAAAGTAAAATTAAAATTCATACTTACCCGGCCGTTGTCTTGGTGACGCGTCCCTCTCTTGACATCCAGTCCGACCTCCCTGGATGACGCGCAGTCCATGTGACCGCTGCAGCCAGTGATTGGCCTGTGATTGGCTGCAGCGGTCACATGGGCTGTAATGTCATCCCAGGAGGCCGGACTGGAGGAAGAAGCAGGGAATTCTGGGTAAGTATGAACGTCTTTTTTTTTTTTACAGCTTTATCTATATTGTGATCGGTAGCCACTCTCCCTGGTGCTGAAAGAGTAACTGCCGATCGTTTAACTCTTTCAGCACCCTGGACAGTGATTATACACTGACGTCGCCTAGCAACGCTCCCGTAATTGCGGGTGCACACACGTAGTCACCCGTAATTACGGAAGCCTCATAGACTTCTATGGGCCTGCCCGTGCCGTAATTACGGCCTGAATTAGGACATTTTCTATATTTTTCAACGGCACGGGCACCTTCCCGTAAGCATACGGGGAGGTACCCGTGGCCAATAGAAGTCTATGGGCCCGTAATTACGGGAGTTTTTACGGTCGTGTGCATGGGGCCTAATTGCCTATTAGCTTCTGCTATGTAAAGTTTACGAGGTCAGACTACAATATTTCCACCTTTATCGGCTGGTTTATAAACGATATCATTGAGGGACTTACGTTTTTGAATACTTAGCCTCTCATTCCTTGTGAGATTGTCATTGTGTATGCCTTTAGGGATTGACCGCCAATTTGCGGATATTGTTTTGACAAAAAGGTCTATGGCGGGGCAGATCGAAATGGGAGGGAATTTAGTTGAATTTTTTCTCAAACTGTCTGGAATCTTACCTGGTTGGGTGGTATCCTCCTCCTTAAAATGCCATCTCTTAAATATCAGGGATTGAGCAAATAGCTGAAGATCCTTTATAGATACAAACAAATCAAACCCTGATGTGGGGGAAAAAGTTAGCCCTTTTTCAAGTACATGCAGATCACATGGAGACAAGTAATGAGGAGAAAGATTGATTACCTTAGACTCAGATTGTCCGGGGTTGTGAGTATTTGTTTTAAGATTTTTATTTTTATTTTTGCTAAAGGAGTAATTGTACTACTTTTTCGTTTTCCCATTCCATCTGACATTATCATTACGAAGAGTCATTTGGTGCTGTTCACCTTGTGAGGACAGAGATGACATTGAGGATGATCTACTTCTAGGCTCAGACAAACTCCTTCTATTCCATTTATACATTATTTTTAATTGAAAATCACTGTTATCCCTTGAAATTCTTTTTATCTTGGTATACTGTATTTCTTTTTCCCAAACGGAATATTTTTAATCATTTGTGTTTTTAATTCAACATGTTTAGGTCCTTCGCTATATCTTTGAAAAACGTGTTAACTCTTTTCAGAACTACGTATATATAACTATACTGAAAATTGACATGCATCATTTGAAGAAGATTTTATATACATATATATAAAATATAACGTCGGATATAATGTAATAATATACAGTATATAGACGTGTTATAGTATGTATGTATAACACATTTTTCATTAGTTCAATTTTATGTGTCATTCACGAAGTTCAATACATCATTCTCTTATATTGTTCTAAATGGATTTTGTATACATATTGGCACTTTTTTTTTGACACATATTTTTCAAATTTTTTTCCTCACAATTTTATTTATTTCACTTTATTTGTCTCCTCCTGCGTATATATGAGTGAGCATAATTTTTGCATTTATTCATGTTTTAGTATATTTTGTAATAATGCACATCACATTATACACACATTTATTATGTCTATATTGTGTATACATACACTTTTATTATAGTTTTTACTCTATAATATGCACTTTATATAAGCGCGATTTCACTTACTCCATTGTGTTTCGTGCATTTTTTGAACGCTGTTCACACTTACATTAACACTATTCTATTTACGTGTATGGATATATACACTAACTCACAATATATCACTTCACATTTTATTTTATTTTATTTTAATTTATTTTATTTCGTTCGGATTTATACATGTCCTGATCTGATATATGTATAACTTTGTGAATTCTTTTGTTGCATTTCATGCACTTTATTCTATATGATATTAACACATTCCATGTAAATCATTGGATCTATATTTTTATATCCAATTTTTTCACAGATTGAATATGTATTCATGTCGATATATATATGGCCTTATTGATATCCATTTATCACCTGTGGTCATATATATATATATATATATATATATATATATATATATATATATATACACACACGTTTGTCTTAATCTTTCCATCCCCTCTCTTTCCCTCCCCCCTTTCCTCCCTCACTCCTCCCCTCCTTTTCTTTGTGTTCTGATTTCATTATCACTATGTGATGTAGGTTATATTAGTACCTTGAATATGTCAGTCATTGGTATTTCTCTGAATATAAATGTTCTTTAACTAGCTAGCTATCACTTGCCTCGTTATATGGTGTATTTTCTGATGTCTCTCTACCATCATACGCACCTCCGGTGACGCACGCGCAGTGTGTAAATGTGCTCTCGGCCTCTGGGTTGTTGTTTGCACCGCACCCTGGTAATGGCGCACGTGACCGCGTCAACAACTTCCGGTTGGCGGGCGGACATGGCGCTGGGTTGGTGCGTCTGAAAATTATACTGGTATATGTGCTGTTATTAATTTTGAAGACACACACCTGGCTTCTTACAATTCAATTGGCTAGTTTTACCTTTAAAAAGCAGTATGTATTAGTATGACGCCACCCCCAGACAAAGGCAAGTGTGCCGAAACACACGTCGGGGTTTACGTCCAACAAACTACTCCAGCACTTTATTGGTCAGTATGGTTACTCTCTCTTCAGCATTATCCTCCTATACAGACTGTTGTTGAACATATATTTATATACTATTTTTGCACTGTTCCCTGTCTATCTGGTCTGTGTATATACCCCATACCTTATTCTCTGACTCATGTATACATTGTTTATTACTTTTTAGCAGGAGTCTATTTGATGGTCGTCTTTCTGTTAGTGTGTCTGTGGACCTTTTTATATGCTCCATTTTTAGTAGTCTCAATAAAATGTATTTTATATTTGATACAACACCATTGCGTTTTGCATCTCTTTTTCGTTTTTGGTCTGAATATCTAGTTTTGATGCAGGCAAACATTACTAAATTGATTCCCTTTGATCAACCCTCCTAACAAAACTATATTGGTCTGATGTAAAAATTATTTACTTTTGGTGGGTGATCACTACTATATCTCTTTGGTTATATTGTTGGGTCTGGTGTCTCATCTTCCTCTTGACAATACCCTATAGATTCTCTGTGGTGTATAGGTCAGACGAATTTGCTGGCCAATCAAGCCCAGTGATACTGTGGTTATTACACCAGGTATTGGTAGTTTTGTCAGTGTGGGCAGGTACCAAGTTCTGCTGGAGAATGAAATCAGCATCTCCATAAAGCTTGTCAGCAGAGGGAAGCATGAAGTGCTGGGAAATGTCCTGCTAGATGCTGCACTGACTCTGTACTTGATATAACACAGTGGACAACCAGCAGCAGATGACATGGCCCCCAAACCATCACTGACTGTGGAAACTTCACACTGGACCGCAACACACTTGGATTGATGCCTCTCCACTCTTCCTGCAGACTCTGGGACCGAGATTTCCAAATGAAATGCTAAATTTACTTTGTGAAGTTTCCACAGTCAGTGATGAGGCAACCTGGGCTTCCATAACAGCTCAGCAGTGCCACAGGCTGATCACCTCCATGCCACACCGCATTGATAACCCCTCAGCAGTGACACAGGCTGATCGCCTCCATGCCACACCGCATTGATAACACCTCAGCACTGCCACAGGCTGATCGCCTCCATGCCACGCCACATTCATAACACCTCAGCAGTGCCACAGGCTGATCGCCTCCATGCCACGCTGCGTTGATAACACCTCAGCAGTGCCACAGGCTGATCGCCTCCATGCCACGCCGCATTGATGCAGTAATTCATGCAGAGTCGGAGCCCCGACCAAGTATTGAGGACAGATACTGCACATACTTTTCAGTAGGACGACATTTCAGTATTAAAAATCATTTTTGAAATTGGGCTTATATAATATTCATCAACGTTAAAAGAAAAAAATGCTGGAAATAAATTCCTCTGAGTGTAATGAATCTATATTTTGGTTCTGGGGCTGTATTTATGTACTGAGCTTTGTTCTGGTGCTGTATTTATGTACTGAGCTTGGTTATGGTGAGTATATATATACTGAGCTCGGTTCTGATGCTGTATTTAAGTACTGAGCTTTGTTCTGGTGTTGTATTTATGTACTGAGCTTGGTTCTGGTGTTGTATATATGTAGTGAGCTTGGTTCTGTTGCTGTATATATGTACTGAGCTTTGTTCTGGTGCTGTATATATGTACTGAGTTTGGTTCTGGTGTTGTATATGTGTATGAGCTTGGTTCTGATGTTGGATATATGTACTGAGGTGGGCTGTGATGTTGTTTATATGTACTGAACTTGGTCCTGGTGCTGTATTTATGTACTAAGCTTTGTTGTGGTGCTGTATTTATGTACTGAGCTTTGTTGTGGTGCTGTATTTATATGCTGAGCTTGGTTCTGGAGTTGTATATATGTTCCGAGCTTCTCTTTGGTGTTGTATATATGTATTGAGCTTGGTTGTTATGATGAATAGAACTCCAGAACCATGCTCGTACATATATTTACAGCACCAGAACCCAGCTCAGTACATATATACAGTACCAGTACAAATACTGCTCAGTACAGAGATAATTTGCAAATTTAGTTTAACCCCTGCCATATAAGTTTGTACGGAATAAAACAAGAGCTCCCAGTATAACCAGAACGATGGTAAGGATATGCTGGGAGTTGCGGTTTCACAAAAAAGAACGATACACACATCATCTCGCTGCAGATCATACAGTGACTACAGTACTGAGCAGTCACAGGGAGAATAAAAATTTACATTTAGTGACTCACCGGTGACGACTTCTCAGATTCGTTATTTTTCTCTTTACTTTTCCATCTGGTCCAGAACTCTATGATGCCCCCAGGCCATGACCCAATTCTTCGGAAATGGGTCAATTTGCTTAATCAGATGTCTTCAGAAGCTAAATTTTCCAATATTTTTGCACCTATAAATGAAGAGCAAATTCTTATGGTGCTACACTCTATGCCACTAAATATAATAGTATCATACACTGTGTCCCCAAATATAATAGTGTTACACACTGTGCCCCTGAATATAATAGTACCATACACTGTACCCCTGATTATAATAGTACCATACACTGTACCCCTGATTATAATAGTACCATACACTGTGCCCCTGTGGCGTTCCCTGTAGATAAAGCCCCCTGTGGCATTCCCTGTAGATAGAGCCCCTTGTGGCGTTCCCTGTAGATAGAGCCCCCTGTGGCGGTCCCTGTAGGTAGGGCCCCCTGAGGCATTCTCTGTAGATAAGGGCCCCTATATAGTCCCCTGTAGTTAGTGTTCCCTATATAGTCCCCTGTAGTTAGTGTTCCCTATATAGTCCCATGTAGTTAGTGTTCCCTTTATAGTCCCCTGTAGTTAGTTCCCTATATAGTTCCCTGTAGTTAGTTCCCTATATAGTTCCCTGTAGTTAGTTCCCTATATAGTACCCTGTAGTTGCTGTTCCCTATAGTCCCCTGTAGTTGCTGTTACCTATGTATTGTCCCCTGTAGTTACTGTTCCCTATATAGTCCCCTGTAGTTAGTGTTCCATATAGTCCCCTGTAGTTAGTGTTCCCTATATAGTCCCCTGTAGTTAGTTCCCTATATAGTACCCTGTAGTTGCTGTTCCCTATAGTCCCCTGTAGTTACTGTTACCTATATATTGTCCCCTGTAGTTACTGTTCCCTATATAGTCCCCTTTATTTACTGTTCCCTATATAGTCCCCTGTAGTTACTGTTCCCTATAAATTCCTCTGTAATTACTGTTACCTATGTATTGTCCCCTGTAGTTGCTGTTCCCTATATAGTCCCCTGTAGTTAGTGTTCCCTATAGTCCACTGTAGTTACTGTTCCCTATATAGTCCCCTGTAGTTACTGTTCCCTATATAGTCCCCTGTAGTTACTGTTCCCTATAGTCCCCTGTAGTTACTGTTCCCTATATAGTCCCCTGTAGTTACTGTTCCCTATATAGTCCCCTGTAGTTACTATTCCCTATATAGTCCCCTGTAGTTACTGTTACCTATGTATTGTCCCCTGTAGTTTATGTTTCCCATATATTCCTCTGTAGTTTTGTAGTTACTGTTCCCTGCATAGTCCCCTATAGATAAGGCCCCCAATGCTGCCCACGGTAGAAGGAGAAAAAAAACATTATATTCTTACCTGTCCCGTTCCCGCTCCATCCTCCAGTGGTGCCAGTCCTCCTCCAGCGGAAAGATGCAACGGCGCGATGACGTTATTGCCGACTGCATCATCACTAATGCGCCGAATGGCGAGGCATCATGTGCCTCGCCAGGGCAGCGCTAGTGAAGTCAATTGTATCCGAGTCCTAAGGACGCGAATACAATTGAGTGCAGGGGATCGGCTCTGGCTTTCCGCTTCACCCGGTTCTGCGAACCGGCTGTAATTTTAACAACCGATTCGGGAGAACCGGGGCGAACCAGCCAGATACCACTCCTGACAGTGGGTGATATGATGCATACCTCGTGGAGGTGTGAAACATTGAGGATACTTTGGTCCGAAGTCTCAATTCTAATTAACAAAATTATCGGAGAGAGTAAAGGAATTTTTACAATAGAATTGGCCCTATTAAATATAAGAGTGAACTTAATCGCTAAAGAAAATAGATGGGTCTGTTACAGAATTTTAGATGCAGCATGTAATATATAATTGCATCTAATTGGAAAACTGATAAAATTCCTTGCATTGCTGAAGTACTAAATAAAGTAAATATATATTTTCAATATGAAAAAATTCTAGGTTTCGATTGGGAGGCAGGAAAGTATTTATTACGTATTTATTCCAGGAAAGATGGACGCTTTGGTAGGAAGCAATATTGCTCAAACTTATAGACTCTTACCCTATTAGATAGCTGGTTCTTTGTTTTTTTTGTTTTTTTGTAACAATCCAACTTAACCGGGTTCTCCATGTCTGGTTGCTAGAATTACACCCCCTGATATCCATAGTCTTTTCAGCCGGGCTCTTGGGCAGCAAGTTTTTAGCAAAGCAACCGGTCTGTCTCATATTACTCAGGTCTTCAGCTCAAGGCAGATGTAACACCACTCTGAGTGCAAATAAATGGGAAGGACTTTGTATAGCAGGATCTCACTGCTGCATTAAAGGATTTTTTTAGTATTGACAATTTTACTACTTTTATGTTGTTCAGTTACGTCTGTACTTTGACAGTTAACCGCCGCAAAGCGCTACACCGCAGCATCTGCCCTGCATTCCCTGTTGACTATCAGTGGCCCATCGCCACTGATTTCGGCAGTTAACCCCTCAGATGCGGGGTTCGATTGTGATCGCCACATTTAAGGAGTTTAGCGCAGATCGCCAGCCCCCACATGAAATCACGGGGACTGGCAATGGTACCCATGGCAACCAGACGCCAGACCAAACAATGGCTTCTGGGCTGTCATGTACAGAAGCCTATGCGGACCAGCCTCCGGCATCCTGTCAGAGTGACTGTCACAATGACAGTATGGGTATGTTCACACGAGGTCATTACGTCCGTAATTGACGTATTTCGGCCACAAGTACCGGTCCGAACACAGTGCAGGGAGCCGGGCTCCTAGCATCATACTTATGTACGACACTAGGAGTCCCTGCCTCGCTGCAGGACAACTGTCTCGTACTGAAAACATGATTATAGTACGGGACAGTTGTCCGGCAGCGAGGCAGGTACTCCTAGCGTCGTACATAAGTATGATGCTAGGAGCCCGGCTCCCTGCACTGTGTTCGGTCCGGTACTTGCGGCCGAAATACGTCCGTCAATTACGGACGTAATGACCTCGTGTGAACATACCCTCAGAATACATTACACTACGTAGGTAGTGTAATGTATTCTAGCAGCGATCAGAGCTGCAAGTCTAAATGTCCCCTAGTGAGACAAGTAAACAAGTAAAAATAAGATAATAAAAATGTTTTATAAAAGTTTTAAAAATAAAAAGTTATAAGTGACATAAACAAAAAATGCTTTTTTTCCTATAATAAGCCTTTTATTATAGGAACAAAATGAACACGTTAAAAAAGTACACATATTTGGTATCACCGCATTGTAACAACCCCAACTATGAAACTATAATGTTATTTTTCCCGCACGGTGAACACCGCAAAAAAAAGAAGTAAAAAACAATGCCAGAATTACTATTTTTTGGTCACCACCCATACCAAAATATACAATAAAAAGTGATCAAAAAGTTGCATGTACCCCAAAATAGTACCAATAAAAACTACAACCCGTCCCGCAAAAAACAATCCCTTACACCGCTTTTTTGACTGAAAAATAAAAAAGTTATGGCTCTCAGAATATGGTGACACAAAAAATTAATTCTATAAAAATGTGATTTTATTGCGCAAACGTACAAAAAAACGATATACATATGGTATCACCGTAATCGCACCAACCCGCAGAATAAAGTAAGATGTCATTTATAGCCCAGGGTGAAAGCTGTAAAAAAAAGAATAAAAAACATTGTCAGAATTTATGGTTTTTGGTCACCTTGCTTGCCAAAAAATTGAATAAAAAGTGATCAAAAATTCTGCACGTACCCCAAAATGGTACCAATGAAAACTACAGATTGTCCCGCAACAAATAAGCCCTCACACAGCTCCGATGGCCAAAGAATTTAAAAATTCTGGCTCTCAGAATATGGCGATGCAAATGTGCAGAGTGTTCTAAAAGCAGATAAGATTGGGCACCATTTATCAGAGCGACACCGGCCACATATCTGCGGATTATTATTTATTTACCCCATTATTATATCCTCTTATTATGCCCTGATGTTCTCCGCACAGCTTACATATGCCCCCACATTATAACCTGAAATACAAGTGAAACCCCACACAGAACAACTACCAAGCAAAATCTGCGCTCCAAAAGCAAAATGGCGCTCCCTCTCTTATGAGCCCTACAGCGTGCCCAAACAGCAGTTTATATCCACAGATCTGGCACAGCCATACTCGGTAGAACCCGATTAATATTTTATGAGGTATTTGTCTTCAGTGGCACAAACTGTGCACAACATATTGTGCACTAAAATTGCATACGAGTGGAAAATTTTAATTTTCACTCCGCACCACCCATTGCACATTAACCCCTTCGTGCACCATGACCTAATAGCATGTCGTGGTGTGCGGGGGGGATGTATGGAGCGAGCTCACACGCTGAGCCCATCCCCTAGGGGGACTAATAAAATGTGTAAAAAAAACAAACAATTAAATAAAGTTATTTGTGAAAAAATTTAATAAATATTTAAAGTCCAAAAGTAAACCCTTTTCCCATTCTTTCGCTAAAGCAATGTAAAAAATAAAAGAAATACACAAATTGGTATCGCTGCGACCGTAAAAGTCCAAACTATTACAATATACCATTATTTAACTTGCACGGTGAGCGCTGTAAATAATAAAGAATTTAAAATGCCAAAATCACTGTTTTTTTCGTCACCTTAGCTCTAAAAAAAATGTTACTAAAAAGTGCTCAAAAAGTTGTACGTACCAAAAAATGGTACCAATAAAAACTACAGCTCGTCCCGCAAAAAATAAGCCCTCACACCTCTCAATCGACCAAAAAAATAAATAAAGTTATGACTTTCGGAATGTGGTGAAACAAAACGTTTTGTTTTTTAACAAATAGTTTTTATTTTGTAAAAGTAGTAAAATATAAAAAAAACTGTATAAATTTGGTATCACCTTAATCGTATTAAGTCTCAGAAAAAAATTAAGTTGTTGTTTTTACCTCACGGTAAAAGCCATAAAAGCTAAACCCAAAAAACAATGGAGGAATCACAGTTTTTTCCCGTTTCAGACATTTATTTCAGCATCCCAGTACATTTTATGGTACTTTAAATGGTGTGAACAGAAAATACAACTCCTCCCACATGAAACAAGCGCTCACACCACTCTATTGACGGAAAAATAAAACAGTCATGGCTCTTGGAAGAAGGGGAGTGAAAAATAAAAAAGCAAAAAATGGATCAGTCCAGAAAGGGTTAATTAATTTCTAATAAACAAACATTTTTGACCACAAGTGGGGTATAGCCATACTCGGAAGAAATTGCTTTACAAATGTGGGGATGCTTTTTTCTCCTTTATTCTTTGTGAAAATTAAAAAAAAATCAAAATTTTTGTGGAAATAATGTTGATATTCATTTTCACGGCCTAATTCTAATAAATTCTGCAAAAGACCTGTGGGCTCTAAATGCTCACTATACCCCTAGATAGATCCCTTAAGTGGTGTAGTTTCACAAATGGGGTCACTTTTGGGGGTTTACAATATTTGGGTACCTCAGGGGCTTTGCAAATATGACATGACACCCCGAAAACCATTTCAGCTAAATTTGAGCTCCAAAAGCCAAATAGTGCTCCTTCCCTTCTAAGCCGTGCTGTGGGTCCAAACAGCAGTTTATTACCACATATGGGGTATTTTCGTAATTGGGAGAAATATTTTTTTTCCTTTATTCCTTGTAAAAGTTTACAATTTCTATATTTTTTTCAGAAAAAAAGTAGATTTTCATCTTCACAGACTAATTCAAATACATTTAGCAAAAAAACTGTGGGGTCAAAATGCTAACTATACCCCTAGATAAATTCCGTGAGGGGTGTAGTTTCCCAAATGGTGTCAATTTTGGGGGGTTTCCACGGCTTTAGTCCCTCCAGTTCATTGCAAATGCGACATGGCACTGAAAACTAATCCAGCAAAATCAGCGCTCCAATATCCAAATGACGCTCCTTCTCTTCTCATCCCTGCTGTGGGTTCAAACAGCAGTTTATTATCACATATAGGGTATTGCCGTAATCAAGAGAAATTGCTTTACAAATGCTGGGGTGTTAGTTCTCCTTTATTTCTTGCAAAAATTAAACATTTCTAAGTTTTCTCAGAAAAAAAGTAGATTTTCATCTTTACAGACTAATTTAAATACATTTACCAAAAAAAACTGTGAGTTCAAAACGCTAACTATAACCCTAGATAAATTAATTGAGGGGTGTAGTTTCGAAAATGGGTCACTTTTGTTGTTTTTTTTTTTACTGTTTTGGCACAAGACCTCTTAAAACCTGACATGGTGCATAAAATATATTTTTTTAAAAAGGAGGCCCCAAAATCCACTAGGTGCTCCTTTGATTCTGAGGCCTTTGTTTCAGTCTATTAGCACACTAGGACCACATGTGGAATATTTCTAAAAACTGTACAATCTTGGCAATATATATTGAGTTGCATTTCTCGTGTAAAACCTTCTGTGTTACAAATGATTTTTTGGCAAAAAAAATGAATTTTGTAAATTTCACCTCTACTTTGCTATAATTCCTGAGAAACGCCTACGGGGTTAAAACACTTTCTGAATGTTGTTTTGGATACTTTGAGGGGTGCAGTTTTCAAAATTGCATGATTTATGGGGACTTTCTAATATATAAGGCCCTCAAAGCCACTTCAGAACTGAACTGGTCCATGAAAATTTGGGAAAATATGAATTCTAAGCCTTGTAACATCCTGGAAAAAGAAAATAATGTTCAAAAAACGATGCAAACATAAAGTACACATATGGGATATATGAAATAGTAACTATTTTGGGTGGTATTACTATCTGTCTTACAAGCAGATACATTTAATTTTAGAAAAATGCTAATTTTTGCAAATTTTAGAAAAATTTTGGTGTTTTTCACACATAAATATTGAATTTATCGTCCAAAGTTTTTTTTTACTAACATAATGTACAATATGTCACGAAAAAACAATCCCAGAATCACTTGGATAGGTAAAAGCATTCCCAAGTTATTACTACATAAGTTAACACATGTCAGATTTGAAAAAATCAGCTTTGTCCTCAAGGCCAAAACGGGCTCAGTCCTGAAGGGGTTAATGTATTACATAATAAATAAATAATTTTTTTTTTCACCATGGGGGTACAAGTTATTAATGTGTTCGCTGCTAACAGCCCAATAGATCACTGTTTTCAGTGATCTGTATACACAGTCATGGGAAGAAGACACAGATTGTGTCTTCTCAGCATGCTTCCAAGCCCTCTCTGCACAGTGAATCCATGTGATCTCACTACCGAAGTCATAAAGTTCCCTGGCAACAGACCAGAATGCAAAAACAGTTTGTTTTTTTATGACAGGGAACTGATTATTTCAGTTCCTGACAGAGTACAGGATCTGTCTATCAGTGTCAGCCCGATCCTGTTGGTAGTACTACGTGTCATATCGCTTAAATTAACGGGCTTCTGGCACTAGGACCATGCCATAAGCTCGTTAAATTAAGCGGCATGGAAGGGAAAGGGTTAACAATATTTTTGTAAAAAACGGAACTTCTAATAGTATTTTTTCAGAAGCTACCATACCATCTTTCTTTCAGCAGTTATGCCAGGGTAGTGTAAAAAAATAAATCTGTTCCAGAAGAAGAGATGATTAGACAGTTTGAGTTCATCACCAAGACATTTTAAGTCTCACAATATGGAGTAAACTATATAAAAACACCACCATATAAGGAAACTAAAAGCCACTGCAAATGGAAATAAAATATAAATGTACATAATGTAACGCATAAGATAATCAACATGGTCAATTACAGTTACGGAGTCTTCTAAAAGGTTCTTCAATAAACTACTGGAAAATGCATCACTTGGAGTAGGTAAAAACTTTGACACTACTAACAGTCAGTCCCCTACAAATCATAGATAAATATACTGTATATACATTAAATTATACAGTGCAAAGATCTGTATGTGGGTACATAAATAAAGTATGGCTTTTACAAAATATTTAATTCCCAATTCAAGTATTTGAGAATTAAAAAAATCTATGCAATTGCAAGGAAAACACGTCAAAATGAATATAAAAAGAAGAATATTGAACTGAATGAAAAATTTGAAAAAGAGACCAACTATGTGACTTTTAGATTCAACCAGAAAGGCAATTTTTTATGTTTTTTTTGTGATACTGTAGACTAAACTGTAGATTTACATGTGCAAATTAAAGTAAAACAATTGTAAAGCCCTAAAAATACAAGCTATTATCATTAAAGGGGTTTCCAGTCCTAAAAAATTGACGACCTATCTTCCCGCCAATTAGCTGTTTTGAAGGGAGTCACACTGTGGATCACCGACACACTTGTAGCGGTAGTTCACAGTATTACAGCCTTCTCCCATTCACTTCAATTTCTAAGGGCTGGAAAACCCCTTTAATTAGCTTTCTTGACTATTTTAAAACATTAATGGCTTAAAGGGAATGTCCACTTTTTAACGCCATATTTTTAGGTCTAACAGCCTCTGCTGGTTCCATTTTTCTTATACATTGCTCCACATCTCTTGCATTTACATAACATTCTGGTTGCCTATAGCCCCCACTAAGAGCAGTTGAGGAGCATACTATATACTGTTTTATTATTGAGTTTAATGTATAAGTCATATGCAGTAAGCACCGCCCTCTTGGAAGTTGCAGGAGGCCAGAATTGTATTATTTAACTTTTTGTCCATACGGGTCAGTTGGACTACTGCAACAGAAAAATATAGCTGCACCAGATACTAATATACCCAAATGTTGTTTAGGGTCATGGCTCTGCTTCAACTGCAAAGGGGAGAAAATTCCTGGAGTTGCTGCAGGTTAATTTTATTGGCCAGTTTGTGAAAGACCTTACTAGAAGTGATGCTCTTTTGGATGTGTTCATTTTTAACAATGCAGAGTGTGTTGTAAATGTCACTGATCATAAAAACCTTGGCGACAGTAACCACAATATAATTTCATTCAAAAGAGGGCAAAACACAAAATGTTAAAAAGGAAAACTACCCCAGGTTGAGGGCTGTACTTTAGGACATACAGTAGACTGAGAGTAACTATTATCAAATAAAGATACAGACACTAAATGGTAACTCTTTAAATTAATTTTAATTTTACTGCAAAATATGTTCCTTTAGGTAATGGGTATAAACAACTAAAGTTAAACCCCCACGTGGCTTACACTTACTGTTAAAAAGGCAGTAAATGACAAAAAATGACAAATTGCGAGTGGTCATCTTTAAAATTACGTGAATAGAAAATTCCTAAAAGTTTATGCTGACACCCACCTGCAAGCTGTTTAACCCCTCAAATTCCATGATCAATGGCAACCGCAGCATCTGAGAGGTTAGACAGAGGGAGGGGGCTCCCTCTGTCCCTCAATCCCCCCCGCGATGAGATCACGGGGTGCCGATCAATTGCCATGGCAGCCGTAGGCTTATCGAAGGTCTCCAGGTCTGCCTTTGCAGATAAAGGCAATACACTGCAATACATAATTTTGCAGTGTATTGCATGAGCGATAAAAAAAAGTTTTCATTTTTAACAAAGAATTATGTAAGGAATAAAAATAAGCACAATTGGTATCATTGTGTCTGTAAAACTCTGAATTAGTAAAATATTACTTTATTAAGACCCGCCAGGGAGAACACCGTAGAAAAGAAAAATACTACAAAGCAAGCATTGCTGTTTTTTGGTCTTCTCGCTTCCCCAAACAAATGGAATAAAAAGTCGTAGATACCCCACAATGGTACCAATAAGAACTAAAGCTCGCCCCACAAAAAGACCACTCTCACTCAGCTCCATTAACAGAAAATTATAAAAGAAACGGCTCTCAGAATATGGCGACACAATAGATATATATTTTTTAACAAATGCCATATTTGGACTATAAGACGCACCTGCCTATAAGACGCACCCATTAGACAACAGAAAATAGGAAAAAATGTAATATTTTACTACTATTATAAAGAAAAAAACTATTTGTTAAAAAAAATTGTTTGTTTGGTTTCACCACATTCTGAGAGCCATAACTTATATTTTTTCATCATTTGAGTGCTGTGAGAGCTTATTTTTTGCGGGACGAGCTGTAGTTTCCATTTGTTTGGTACATACGATTTTTTTATCACTTTTTATTTCATTCTTTTTAGCGCTATGGTGACCAAAGAAACAAAGATTCTGGGGTTTTAATTTATTTTTTTTACGCCGTTCACTGTGTGAGTCAAATAATGCTTTATTGTAATAGTTTCTGACTTTTACGGACGCAGCAATACCAATTTTTTTTATTTTTTTTTATTTTTACATTGTGCTTTGGGTTTTTTGTTTTTACTTTTACAATTTTTTTACACTCCTGAAAATGTATCTAACTTTTATTTTTTTACACATTTTATTAGTTCCCTACGAGACTTGAACCAGCAATCATTGGATCGCTGGTACAATACACTGCAATACATGGATGAGTTATGGAAACAGCGTAACTCGCTGAGCTACGCTGTTTCCATAACTCCCATAGTAGTAAATGGCAATTACAGAAGCAGCGTAGCATGCTACGCTGTTTCCATAACTACTATTCAGTTCTATGGGCATTACGGAAACAGCGTAGCTCAGCGAGTTACGCTGTTTCCATAACTCATCCATGTATTGTATCTAAGGGATCCAGCTAAGGTGAGTGGAAGCGAGCGCTGGGGTCTCCTGAGGTTAAAAAGGTTATGGCTCTTGGAAAGCAACGATGGAAAAACAAAAATGAAAAAATTAACATTGGCTCCCAGACCACATGGGTTCCACCCAAGACTTCTTAAAAAAACTCAGTTCACAATACATTCCCAATATTTTGTATTGTTAAAAAAAAGGATAAATAAAGAACTTGTAAAGGATCTGCCAGACACAACTTCTGTGTCGACGCCCATAGTTAATCAGTCTGCACCTGCTTCTATGGGGGGATTCACACGAGCGTGATTTGGCAGCGTGTAGACCGCGTGGTTTTCGCGCGGCACGCAATGCCCTATAGAAGTCTATGGGGCAGTACACACAGTCCGTGTATTTTGCGCAGCGTTTGTTCGCTGCGCAAAATACGCGACAGGTTCAATAACTCTGCGTATTTCACGCATCACGCACCCATTGAAGTCAATGGGTGCGTGAAAACCAGGCAGGTCGCACGGAAGCTCTTCCGTGCGAACTGCGTGTTTGCGCAACAGCTGTCAAAAGGATGAATGGAAACAGAAAAGCACCACGTGCTTTTCTGTTTCCAAGCATCCAAACGGAGTGTCTTTGCGAGGAGCGAACCCCGACAACCGAAGCTAACTTTACCGGGTTCGGCCAAACTCGTTTTGGCCGAACCCGGCAAAAAAATTTCCGGTCCGCGACGTCGGAAGACATTCACTGTGCATGGTGCTGAAAGAGTTAAACTGTTTCAGCACCATGGACAGTGACTTGCGATCCCAAAATACATGAACCTGTAAAAAAAAAACGAAGTTCTAACTTACCGATTACTCCTGTCTCCTTCCTGCAGTCCGACCTCCCAGGATGACACTTCAGTTCAAGTGACAGCTCCAGCCAATCACAGGCCAAGCACAGGCTGCAGCCAATCACAGGCTGCAGCGGTCACTTGGACTGCCGCGTCATCCAGGGAGGTGGGGCCCGATGTCAAGAGAGGCGCGTCACCAAGGACGCGTCACCAAGGACGCAACACCAAGGCAACGGCCGGGAAGTTCTCGGTAAGTAGGAACTTTATCTTTTTTTTTTACAGGTTTTTCGCTGTTGTGTTCGGCATTCACTGTCGAGGGTGCTGAAAGATTTAGCTCTTTCAGCACCTTGGACAGTGACGGGCGTCGACAAGCCTCAACTCTATGATGCCGGCTGCGCGAAAATCACGCAGCCGCGCATCAGACACGCATGACACACGCAGCTGTCAAATGGTTTTTGCGCTCGCAAAACGCCGCGTTGTTTGCGCGCGCAAAAACGCAACGCTCGTGTGAATCTGCCCTATGTCTGTGAGACTGACTCCATCTTCCACCACCCAGGATGGCAGGCTTAGAAGTGGGAGAGCCTATCACAGCCTGGCCAGACGGAGCTAGCTTCCGCCCTCTGTCTATTTATACCTGCCTTTCCTGTTCCTCCTTTGCTTGTGATTCTTCTCTGCTGCTTTCCTGGCCCTGCTGCAGCTTCTTGAACTACTTATCTTCTGCTTGTGATTGACCTTGGCTTTACTGACCACTCTTCTGCTCTGCGTTTTTGTACCTCGCTCATCTCCTGGTTTGACTCGGCTCGTTCACTTCGCTTGTTGCTCACGGTGTTCCTGTGGGCAGCTTCCCCATTTCCCTGGCTTCTTTGTACCCTTGTCTGTTTGTCTGTCGTGCACCTATTGAGTGTAGGTACCGTCGCCCAGTTGTACCCCGTGGCCTAGGGCGGGTCGTTGCAAGTAGGCAGGGACTGAGTGGCGGGTAGATTAGGGCTCACCTGTCTGTCTCCCTACCCCGACATTACAGAACTGATTTAAAAATAAACAACTCAGTTCAGTTCCCCCTATCGATAATATTTTGTGACTTTAATGGCTGACAGTGCCAATGGACTAGTGCAGAGCAAATGCGGTGCCTATTTTTTTTAAAAAAGCTCTAGGTCTTCCCCGGGTAATTATAAAACCGTAAGTTTACCATCTATTGTTAAAAAAAAATACTTTATTCGCTAGACAGGGACATAATATTATCACTCTGGAAAGCATAAGTGCAGTCTCACATGAAATATGCAGTTCAGTTCCATCAAAATGGTTTATAGAAAAGATGCCCTTGAGTTGGAAAAGGTCAAATGAAGAGCAAGAAGACTGATAAGTTCATGGAGAATCTTAGTTATAAAAAAAAAGTTACATTTATTTAGTCTTTGTTAAGATCAGTAGGTCTGTTCCTGTTGGCTCGCCATCTCCTAGCTATTAATGAGTAGCTGGGGAGATTGCTAAAGACAATTGCTACACAGTTGATTCATCGGTTCAGGTCAGATGACCACACTGATGTGAGCCACTGAGACTTGTTGGGAGAGAGCGACCTGATTAGTCATCTGTATTAATGTGAGCATATCACTGAAAAGGAATTTTATTTACCTAAAATCACTGAAAAGACCATACTTACTGATACATGGGCAAGTGCAAACACGAGTTCCCAGCAGGATGCAGACAAGCCACAAATGCTGCATAGAGTTAATTGCACAGGAGCAAAATTTTTTACATCCACTCTTACATTTACTATTTATGACGGGGGTGGCTGCTTAGTTTTATCATTGCACACAGATAAGACTTGTAAGTGTGCCAGTCACATGGTTACGTTTAGTGCACCATGCTGGCTTATAGCATATTAGTTACACCCTTACTATTTGATCAAACGGGCTGCCCAGCACCTTCTAAGTGCACCACACTAAGTACTGACACACTATTCTTACCTAACATTACAAGGCCTGGCTGAATCCTGAGAAAATATCAATGATAAAAAAGAGGCATTAGTTGATATTTTGGCCAAAATACGCAAGCTCGCAACTCGTGTCAAGGGTCCTCATCGTCTTGCAAGTCCCTACACTCATATTACAAACAAATCACGTGATGTTATATTGAAATCATTTCATAAGAAATTTGAGTCCTTAACCAAATCAAAGCAAAGGTAAGGGTGGACATTTCACGGCTATGGCGTATATGGATCCACTAGTCCACTCTGCCATAGCGGAGTAGCAGATGGCCAAACAACAGTCGATGATAGTCTTTAGGACATGGGTACCTGGATAGAAGATTAGGCAGACAGATGATGAACTCGACTCTGACACTAGACTTCGCAATGGAACAAACAGAATTACGGTATACGAGATACAGGATACGGGAACACAGGCTACAGGATACAACTAAGGGACCATTTGCAATAACGAACATGGGCAGACACAACAAAACTCAGGCAAGGAGGGTGAGTTCAGAGTCCTTTTTAAAGTCCAGGGTACATAGGGATTGGTGAGGGAAAATTATACTGGTGCGCGTGCTGGCCCTTTAAGGCTGGGAACGAGCGCTACCTACAGGAATCAGTGGGGAGATGCAGCTGCGTGTGCTGATCCCTCCGTGGGAGGAAGACACCGGTAAGAAGAGAGTGTCATGCGGTCGCGGCTGCCGGTGAGTAGGACGTGTTTTGTTAGCGGTGTGATCTGTAGGGGTGTAAACTTTCATTGTAATCGTGCCTGTGATGATAATGAGATCAGTGATCTCTACAAAGCAATGTTTCTAGGGGAGAATATCTACATAAAATGTTATTGTATGAAGCATGCTATATGAAAATAGTCGTAGGGTATCATAGAGGTTAATAGGTACCCTATTACTGCTCTGTACAACTTGGAGTTTGGACAGTGTCATAAAATGGCCATGTACATGAGGCCTAATTCTCCTTTAGACAGGATCAATCACATTATTTTTTTTCTTATTGTATATTTTAATACTAATAAACTACTTTTTTGTAGTGCTTTTAAAAATATATTTTGTGGACATAATTTATTATTCTGTTTTGTCTTTTATTTTCCATTTTATCTACACATTGAGTATCTTTCCTTGAATAGAGTAATCACTCATAGTGGGCAGCTTTATCTAATGTTCCATATTTTTCTTCTGATAACCTTCACCTACTTCTTTTAAAGTAATAGTCTGACTTTTAATGGGCAGCCACTGTGCAGTTTATCTTCACAAATTTCCCTTTTGAAGAAAGTGTTTTGTATTTATAGAGAGATATCATTGACTTCTCCAGTGGAAACAAGAAAAAGCTTATTTGGCTGAGACACAGGACTTTCATAATGCTCCTCTAGATTTTAGGCAAGTTGTCAGTGTTTAAAAAGGAAATCCCACATAAAGCAGAATTAAGTCATAACACAAGTTTCCAGGACTTTCTGTGGTCATTTAATGTGAACTGTATTATTTTTCTACTGTTTATATTATTTCAAAATGTCTTTGATTGTGGTTATGGAATTGTATACACTGTATTATTCAACTGTTATATTATGAATACTCTACATGAGACATAGCAATAAAACTTTGTAAGCTGCAAAAAATGTTTTTGTTCATCAGTTTAACAGTTCTTATGTATAAATTGTTTTTTTTGCCTGCAATTTTGCTTTCCAAGCCCAGCGTTTCCCTTATTGCAAATATATGTTTACTTAAACCCTGCCACCAACCGTGGAATCGTTGCAACATTTAACTAGGCAATCCAATAAATTAATGACTTTAAACTGATTTCTACAAACAATTTATCAATCATATATAAAAAAGGAATATAATGTATACCAAGGACAGTTCAATCACAAACCAATAAGCAAGCAGTATGTTGTAAAATATAGCGAAAACAGTAGGAAGATATAGTTCGGCACACCAAAATGCAGGTGAATTCAATTTGGTATTATTTTTTCTTTAATCCATATCAAGAATCACACCCTTGTGTGAAAGAGTAATTAGCATAGCGACGTTTTGGGCGTTAGCCTTTCATCAGGTCACAATAGTCTCGGCAGTAGTGCTGCACTGACTGTCGAGACTATTGAAGCCTGATAAAGGACTAACACCCAAAATGTTGCTTCATTACTCTCTGACACAATGACAAGATTCATTGTTTACTGTGTACGAGGTCCTGGCACCTGTCATACTCTCATCAACTGAGAGTGCTGCCTGACCAACCTGTAAAATATACAGGAACCAAATCGTAATATTCCTTGGTGATAGATTCCAAGATGTTGATATTCAAATTGCACCAAAATGGCTATCTCCTACTCTTTCTATTACCACAGCAGTAAAAAGGATTCTCACAGAAACCAGTAAGCGGTTTATGACTGTATGGGTTCCCTGATTATTATACTCGTGCACCACTAACCTGAGGCAAGTCCTGAACCTCTTCTTCTAAGGTGCCGATCTGCCACCAGCTTTGCCAGTGCTAGGCATCCAGGGAATATGCCCGAATTTTTTGCCCGGAGACCTGAGTTTACAGTCCAGTGCTTCATTCAACTGTATTGGTATCTAGGACAAGCATACAGGTGAATACTGCCGTGGGGCATCGGAGCCTATGACTCCCTGCCCTGCCGTTCATAGGCCACAGGTCCTTTTAAGCCTGTAGCCTATGAGAGGGCATTTAAGGCACATGCACTGCACCGCTTGAATCGACATGGAATGGGAGCTAGGTAGGTATCGAATTTATCTTTTCTCTGTGGTACACTTAATTGTTGGGGTGCGATAAGGGAACACTATCACTAATGGTGTCCCTCTGGTGGAGAATTATTACTATTTGGGGCACTACGGTTATGGTGGTCACTATTACTATAGATGCAATAATATTATGGGAGGAACTATTACAATGGCACTATGGAGGGCATTATATCTAATAGGTAAAAAATAATGAAAGACCCCAGTAGTTGGCGGGCAAAAAATACTTTAATTTTTAAGAGGCTATTGCCGAAGGCAGAGAAAGCCAGTTTTTTCCAAGTACGCTGAACTAATTAAACTAATGTATACAATCTTTATTAAGTAACCAAAAAAGGGACATACCACATATAATTAAAAATTACAATGCGTTTTGGCAGGTAAGTATAAATACTGACACTACTGTGTATAATTGTGGCTATATATAGACCAGATGACCAAGCGGTAATTAGTTGATATCATGACGTGCATAATAAGTACTGACACTACTGCTGAGTGTAGTGACGGCTATATGTAGACCAGACCAAGCAGTTAGTTGTAAATATCAACATGTGCAAAATGGTAATCTATAGTAGCTGCCAAAAACATTGAGCTAAAATAACGAAATCCCCCCCCCCCCCAACATGTTTCGCTACTAACGTAGCGTCTTCAGGGGTTAGGGGCTAGTGACACTAATGGTGTCACTCTAGTGAAGAATTATTACTATTGGGGGCACTATGGTTATGGTGGTACTATTACTATCGGGGCCCTACTATTATGGGAGGAACTATTACAATGGTGCACTACGGAGTGCATTATATCTAATAGGGGCATTACTTTTACTATGGGGGAATGCTGGCACAGTTACTTTTGATAAAACTAAGGGGGGCGCTCTTACTAATGGGGAACTTTGGCATGGTCACTTTTGGAGGCAATGTGGGAGAACATTATTTATGATGAGGGCATTCTGGTGGACACAGTTACTTTTGGGGACATTGTAGGTTTGCACTATAACTGTTGGTTTCACTCTGTTTTGCAGAATTATTTTTGGAGCACTGTGTGGGCACTATTACTATTGGGATACTCTGCTTGGCACAATTGATTTTGGGGACACTGTGTGGGCAGTATTATCCCAAAATTTATTTTTCGGGGCACTTATTTGCCATTATTTCTGTCAGTGGCTTTGCACAGTTATTTTTGGGATACACGTTGTCTGTGGCACTATTTGTTGTAGGGCGCACTATGGGTGACACTAATTACTGTAGAGGGCACTATCTGTACTATCTACTATAGTAGTATTTTCATGAAAACTATCTGCATGACACTAACATTTTTGCAGTACAGTATTTTGGGGCATTTAGCAGCACAGGAGGTACAGTTCTGGGAGTAGCAGCAAGATGGCGCTTATAAAGTGGGCAGCAGGTTTGTGAGTTTGTGTAGCAAAAGTAAGGATGTACTAGAAAAGCGAGGAGCCAAAAGATGTCTTGTTTCAAACTCATGCCAAGGAGAAGCCATCATGGAGGTCTAGGCCGGTTGGATAAGAAGCGGGAAAGAGAACAACTCCAATTAGAGAAGACATCACTCATGAATATCACTGAATATCACTCTGCCTGTGACTACATCTAATTAGTACTGGATTCCCATGTATTTACAGCATGATGATACTTGTGATTATCCCTGTATAGGGGTGTTTAGTAACTGTATGACTGTATTATTGTCACGATGCGGGGTGTGGACCCACTGGGCTGTACCGCGTAGCGGCATGGCAGCTGGCCAAACAGGTAAGTACAGAGTTCAATTAGTTCAGCGAGGGTACCTGAGGCAATCGTAGGTAATAGCGAGGCAGGCACGTCCAGGACCAGGCGGCAGGAAGTCGCCAGGTGAGGCATAGCAGATCAAGTGTAGACTGTAGCACAGCACGGCAATAGCACAGCATGGCACTAGAACTAGGTAGCACGGAAACAGGATACGGGATACAGGAGCAAGGTACACTGGGAGACTGGAAGGCACTGGGAGACCATAAGCACGACAAACAATGGGTAACGAACAATGCTCTGGCAAAGAGCAAGATGGCAGAGCCCTTTTTATTGCCCAGGGCATCCTGGGCTAGATTGCAGTGTTCCTGCAAAAATGCGCGCACTGGCCCTTTAAGGCCGTGCACGCGCGGGCGCGCGCGCCTGCCGGAGACGCTCGAAGTCCGGAAGTGAGTGCCGGAGCCTGACAGGAGGACGACGCTGCAATGAGGTAAGATGCCATGGCCACGGCCGTCGAGGTTAACGACCGAACGACGGACCGTGGCCATAGACGTTACAGTATCCCCCCTCTTATGCCCCCTCTTCTTGGGACCAGAGCGGGAGAGAAACTTCCTCATGAGGACAGGAGCATCGATGTTCTCCTCTGGCTCCCAAGACCTCTCCTCTGGGCCGAACCCCCTCCAATCCACTAAATAAAATGTCCTTCCTCCCACCTTCTTGGTAGCCAGAATCTCCTTTACTTCGAAAGTCCCTGATAAGCCGCCAGGGGCCACTGTGGAGCTAGGAGTCCTGGAGTAGCGGTTCAGGACCACGGGTTTCAGCAGGGAGACGTGAAAGCAGTTAGGAATCCTGAGGGTAGGGGGGAGCCACAGCTTGTAGGATACCGGGTTGATCTGTAGCAGGAACTCGAAGGGGCCGAGGAACCTAGGAGCAAATTTGCACGACGGCACCTTCAGCCGGATATTCCTAAAAGACAGCCAGACTTTAGTCCCTGGAAGGAACTGCGGAGATGCCCGTCTTCTTGTATCTGCCTTTCTCTTCATGCGGTCCACCGCCAACAGGATAGAAGATCGGGTCTGTTGCCATATCTGTAGAAAGTCCCTGAAGGTTGAATCGGCTCCAGGCACCTGGGGCATCGTAGAAACAGGAAGAGGTATCCGAGGATGTTGGCCGTAGATGATGAAGAATGGACTGGAAGTGGTCGACTCACTGGTGTGGTTGTTATAAGAGAACTCTGCCCACGGGAGCAACTGCACCCAATCATCATGGCGCCTGGAAACAAAGTGACGTAGATAGTTCTCCATAATCTGGTTAACTCTCTCGACTTGCCCATTGGACTGGGGAGGATCGGCCGAAGAGAAGTCCAATTTTACACCGAGGAGGCCGCAGAGTGCTCTCCAAAACTTTGAGGTGAACTGGACCTCTCGGTCCAAGACAATATGCAGGGGCAAGCCGTGCAGACGAACATGTGTTGTATGAAGAGGTCCGCCAATCGCGTAGCAGATGGCAGGGCGGTCAAGGGAATGAAGTGAGCCATTTTGGAAAATCGATCCAACACCACCCAGATCACACTACAACTCGCAGAAGAAGGAAGATCCGTGACAAAGTCCATAGCGACATGTTGCCACGGGGCAACGGGCACAGGCAGTGGTTGGAGCAGGCCAGCAGGTTCTGGAGTGAGCAAGTTTATTTGCTGTGCATACTGTGCATGAAGAGACGAATTCCATAATGTCTTTGGGTAGCGTGGGCCACCAAAACTGATGGGTGATTAGATCTTGGGTCTTACGAGCACCCGCGTGACCTGCCAGCTTAGAACTATGACCCCAGCGAAGAATTCTTCCTTGGTCAGCCAGACGTACAAAAGTCCTACCCGGAGGAATGTCTCTAACTTGCAGGGAATTCACAGAGAAGATGCAGGATGGGTCAATAATATTCTGTGGAGATTCCATGATGTCTTCGGTTTCAAAAGATCTAGACAAGGCATCGGCCCTCACATTTTTTTCGGCGGGTCGGTAGTGGAGTTCGAACCGGAACCGAGCAAAGAACAATGACCACATGGCTTGACGAGGATTCAACCGCTCGGCCGTCTGTAGGTAGGTCAAATTCTTGTGATCCGTGAAGATCAGGATAGGAAGAACCGCGCCCTCCAGTAGATGTCTCCACTCCTGCAGAGCCAGCTTGATGGCTAGTAACTCCCGGTCCCCAATCGAGTAGTTGCGCTCGGTGGAAGAAAACAGCTTGGAATAGTAGCCACATGCCACAGCCTTGCCTTCGATCTTTTCTGGAACAACAGTGCACCAGCACCAACCGAGGAAGCGTCCAACTCTAACGAAAACTGTAGGGATACATCAGGATGGTGCAGAATGGAGGCAGACGTGAAGGCTTTCTTTAAGGATTCAAATGCGGCTTCAGCCTCCGAAGTCCACATCTTGGCATTCATACCCTTCTTAGTGAGGGTAGAGATAGGAGCAGTCAAAGATGAGAAGTTGGGGATGAACAGTCGGTAGAAGTTGGCAAATCCTAGGTAGCGTTGTATGGCCCTTAAGCCTTGGGGGCGTGGCCACTCCAGGGCAGCCTTTACCTTCTGGGGGTCCATCTTGAGGCCCTGATCGGCGATAATATAGCCCAGGAAGGATAGAGACTTCTTCTCAAAAACACACTTCTCCAACTTGGCATAAAGGCGATTCTCTCTTAGACGGAGCAACACCTGGCGGACATGACTCTGATGAGTTACTGGATCTGGGGAAAAAAATCTAAATGTCATCGAGATACACCACAACACAAACATAAAGGAGATCACGAAAAATGTAATTGACAAATTCTTGAAATACTGCGGGGGTGTTACACAGGCCGAAGGGCATAACTAAGTATTCGTAGTGCCCATCACGAGTATTAAAGGCAGTCTTTCATTCGTCACCTCGACGAATCCGAATCAGATTGTAGGCCCCCCACAGGTCCAGTTTAAAAAGAATGTTTGCCCCCCGTATGCGATCAAACAGTTCAGAAATCAAATGCAGTTAGTACCTGTTCTTCACCGTGATCTGATTTAGGCCTCGGTAGTCAATTCAAGGTTGTAACAATCCATCTTTCTTTTTAACAAAGAAGAACCCCGCTCCGGCCGGGGATGAGGATTTACGAATGAAACCCCTCTCCAGGTTCTCCTTAATGTAGGCCGACATGGACTGGGTCTCTGGCAGGGAAAGAGGGTACACTCTACCACAAGGAGGAGACGATTCAGGAACCAGGTCGATCGGACAGTCATATGCCCGGTGTGGCGGCAAGGTCTCAGCCTCCTTTTTATCGAAGACATCGCTGAACATGGAGAAACAAGAAGGCAACCCTGTCAAAGACTAAAGAGGAGCAGGCTGTGGTGACTGGATATGGCCAGACAGAGGTCAAGACACTTCGAGCCCCACTGGAGGACCTCTCCAGAGTTCCAATCCAGGACGGGGGCATGCAGACGAAGCCAAGGCAAACCCAGCAGCACGGGGTTGACGGCCTTGGACAGGACGAACAGGGAGATGAGTTCAGCATGAAGGGCTCCCACTTGGAGTCTCAATGGCTTGGTTACGGACACAACTGGGTCCAGCAATGGCAGTCCATTCACCGATGCAACGATCAGCGGCCTTTCAAGCAGAATAGTAGGCAACTGTAGGAGATCCACAAGGTCCTGGCAGACGAAGTTGGCTGTAGAGCCGGAGTCCATATATGAGGAGACCTGATGGGACCTCTCGCCAGCAATGATGGTTACGGCAATGAATAGTTTGGAAGAGAGTTCTTGATTCAATGTGTTGACGCCCAGGGTTGTCTCTCCAACCAAACCTAGGCGCTGGGGTTTTTTGGCTTGTGAGGACACAGACGCACGACATGGCTAGCGAGGCCGCAATATAAGCAAAGTCCAGAGGTGCACCTGCGCTGTTTCTCCTGGACCGATAATTTTAGTCGGTCTACTTGCATCGGGACCTCGGGCAAAGCAATAGAAGCAGGCAAGAGGGGTTGCTGAAAGTTGGGCGCCAGTCTAGGTTGCCGACGCTCCTGACGAACCTCGTGAGATCTTTCTCTCAGCCTTTTGTCTACCCGAGTGGCAAGCAGAATCAAGTCGTCCAAGGCAGAAGGCAGGTCTCGACCAGCCAGTTCATCCTTGATCTCGGACGACAGGCCATGCCAATAGGATGCCACGAAGGCCTCATTGTTCCAGGAAAGCTCTCCTGCCAGAGTCCGGAACTGGATCGTATACTCGCCCACGGATGTGTCCTCTTGGCGAAGGTTGAAGATGGCAGTGGCTGCCGATGAGACTCGCCCAGGCTCCTCAAAAACAGTTCGGACTATTCACACGAACTCCTGGAAATCTCCGGTCTCGGGTCCCTGACGTTCCCAGATAGGATTAGCCCATGCCAGGGCATTGCCAGTCAGGAGGGAGATGATGAATGCGATATTGGCTCCATCCGACGGAAATGCTCGAGGGTAAAATGAATGTGGCATTGGTTCAGAAACCCCTGACAAGGTTAACGACCGAATGACGGACCGTGGCCATAGACGTTACAATTATCATATATAGATTAGTGTTTATAACAAAAAGCAAATTATTTAGCGGCAATGCTGATGCGGGATAAACATTTATGGATACAGGTTCCAGGCCTAACAGTGCTAAATGTAATTATAAAGTAATATCCAGGGACAGTATATTGATGAGGTGGTGTATCCAAGCCTATCGTGTTTTAAAAATTGTCTTATGCTATCTTCAATATTTTTTTTGGGGGGGGGGCAGAAGATATACCTCAGGGCTTGTGCCCCTGATATTTTAAGATCCTAGCCATGCCCCTGCAATCTGCCATACTTTCTTCAAACTCAAAGGCATACAATATCTAATTTCTACTTAAAGGATATGTACACCTTTGTAAACATTTTTATTATTAATAAATGAATGTATTTTGTATTTTTATGCAAATTTAAAATCACTTTTGTAAAAAAATGTTTTACTTTTTAAGATACAGCTTCTATGTATCCTGTATACATAGAAGCTGTATCTTTCTGTCTGAGCCACGTCTGTCATTTCAACTGAACTGATGGCTCAGCTGGGGAGCAGTCAGATAGTCTGAGAGGGGGGCATGGGGAGCAGTATGTGTTAAAGGGCATACCATGGGGAGTATTCTGTGAGAGAAGGGGGGATGGAGTCTGTGTACCACCACCATGCTTCACTGTAGGGATGGTGTTGAGTAGTGCCTGGTTTCCCCCAGACATGACACTTGGAATTGAGGCCAAAAATTTAAATCTTGGTTTTATCGGAACACAGAATCTTGTTTCTCACAGTCTGAGAGTCTTTAGGTGCTTTTTTGCAAACTCCAGGTGGGCTTTCATGAGTCTTTTACTGAGGAGAGGGTTCTTTCTGGCCACTCTGCCAACAAGTCCAGATTGGTGGAGTGCTGCAGTGATGGTTGACCTTCTGAATGTTTCTCCCATCTTCACATAGGATTTTTGGAGCTTAGCCAGAGTGACCTTTGGGTTCTTGATCACCTCTGTTACCAAGGCCCTTCTCCCCCGATTACTTAGTTTGGTGGGGTGGCTAGCTCTAGGAAGAGTCCTGGTTGTTCCAAACTTCTTCCATTTAAGAATTATGGTGGCCACTGTCCTCTTGGGAACTTTCAGTGCAGCAGAAATAGTTTGTACCCTTCTCCAGATCTGTGCCTACACACAATCCTGTCTGTTTTTTTTTTTTCTGATATACATTGTCAGCTGTGAGACATTATATAGGCAAGGGTGAGTCTTTCCAAATCATGTCCAATCAAATTAATTTACCTCAGGTTTACTCCAATCAAGGTGTAGAAACATTTCAAAGATGAAATAGAGAAATAGGAGGCCCCCAGAGCTAAACTTCCTAGCAAAGGGTCTGAAAACTTATGTCTGTACAGAGTTTTTCATTTTTAATAAATGTGCAAAAAAATTGTAAAATTATTTTTACATGTTGTCATTATGGGGTATTGAGTACAGAATGATGGGGGAAAACATGTTTTTTTTTTTCTATTTTAGCACACGGCCTCAACATACAGATGTAGGCGTCTATACCTTTACTTTTAATGCATTAAATACACTGATGAAGACGCCGGTCCGGCGTTGAAACGCGTAGCCTCCCTTGTGTTATTAAATACTTTGAACTTATGCTTGTCCAAAGCCGTGACATTGATGTCTCTAGCAGCGCCTCTGGTCCGTTTTTACTTTTGTTAACTACTACTTAAATACACAGTGGCAAGATCCTTTATCTTGAGTTTTTCAATGACTTTTCAATGGCTTTTGTTGTATGATATCACGCTGAAGCAAGTTATCAGAGTTAAGATAAAGATGGCTACCTCCGTAACAAAATGTGAAAAAGTGAAAGGTTCTGAAGTCTTTCTAAAAGCAATATAGGACAAGATAATATGAAGATGTGAAAAGAAGAGTGCCCAACATGCTTGACATGGATTGAGACTTCGAGCAGACTGTAAAATGGTCTACATTTTTGTTGTCAGTGAAGATAGTGACAGGAAATTTTGCATCCTCCAATAGATATTGCCATTCTTCTAGGACATGTTTCACTGTCAGCAATTCTCGATTTACGATGAAAACCAACTGCTTGATAAGAAACTTCTGTAACATTGCAGAAGAGAACATTCTGGAGAAGAAGCCACATGGAATGTTTCTCTCACACTCAGATTAGTTGGAAGAGAATCACTCGGCCTCCGAATGAGGAAGCATCAACCTCCAAAGAAAACAACTTATTAGAATCATCTCGTGGATCAACTCCTGGCATGACAACTGACTGCCCTACAAGTACTATGCTACAATGCATTTGTCGATAATCGGCGACTATTTTGAGGCTTGTGACTTGGGAATCCAAATGTAAAAGTCAATTTTTCCTTGCCGGTATTAAGGATGAAGAATGAGGAGACTCAGGACCCCAGTTTAGCCAGCGCTAAAACCGATCATATCTTAGTGGATCGCTTCCCCGGTGAGAATCATAACACACTGCTAATAACAGAATGTTAGACAGAAAGAATTGACATTCAGCTCCTTACCAATTAGCAGTTTGGGAGGCTTTGTAGGAAGAGTGTTCAGTGCATCTTCTTTTTATGGGTAGCTATAAGATGCCTATACTTATTATAACCAGACATAAAGACTAGATCACTGAAACACTGACTGGGTCAAGTATTAATGTAGTTATCTGTCGTAATTGTATTACAAAACATGACATTCAGCATTAACGCCATATGTATGAAGGTCCCCTGCTGACACAAGCAATTTTTTCATTTGAGTCGCCAAAAAGGGGCAGGGCCACCATCAGGAATTTCAATGCCCCATACAGCTAAATTGTCTGGGCCCCCCTACCGTGGCACCGCCTGTTAACAGTACTCCGTCCAGCACTATATCATGCTACCCCTTCATTTCTACTTGCTCTCTGAGAATCGTCGACACAGATGTAGTGCAGTTCAGAGTATTGCAGCCTTCTCACATTCACTTAATTGTGAGAAGGCTGCAATACTGTGAATCGCCGCTACATCCATGTCGACGATTCACAGTGAGCAAGTAGAAATGAAGAGGAAGCAGCGCTCGGACCGACCCATAAACAATTTTTAGGGACTGGAAAACCCCTTTAAAAGGAACCTTTTAGCACACTCATGCTGCCCTAACAATGGACACAAGCCAGTGCTAAAGCTATGACTTCTCTAAAATGTCACAGCACTTTAGAGTAACACATAGTTTCGTTTAATCAGTGCACCTGTCACTATATCATACTGCCCGCAGTTAGGGCAACATTGACATGCCGACAGGTTCACATAAACAAAATAGAAGATACAGGATTTGTTTTCGTACAATCTTAAAACCCCATCTATGATCAAAAATAGATACATAAGAGCAGAGGAAAAAAAGGTTGTTAAAACAGTGGCATAACAATTGCAGTCACAGGGGGGTGGGTCGACCTGGAATGGGCGAGCCCCACTTAAAACCGGATTGTCGTATTTAACAAAGCGTTAGGACGGTGTATGCTGCGTCTCATATAATTTCCTGATGCTGCCCGGATGGATGTGGTAGTGGGCCTTGTGTACAAGGCCATGAAGGCAAGAGGAGCGAATAGTGGGGAGTACATTTTTTTACATTTTTATGTCGGTTCTGGGGGCCATGCTTAAGGTGGACGAGGCTATTCAAAAGTGTGGCGTGTGGCGCAGCACAATGTAGTTACACCCCTGTGTGTAAATATTATTCTAGTTCTATATGTAACCCATTTATTCATTTTACACTTACCTTTGCAGTCTTCTCTTCTCTTCAGCAGGGGGGCATCAAGCTCACAAGTGCTTACCACACACTGAAGCTGAGCCGCTCCCTCTGCCCTATCCAGACACAGTAGTTGGTGTCACTGGGATCGCTCTTTAGTGCGTTGGATCTTTAGCAATAATAAAAATTATTAAGTGCAAGAAAAAATAAATATATATAAACATTGTAAAGAGCTTCGTCATTAGTTCTACAGAGTTTTAAACGTTAGGGTTAACGCTTATGACGTTGAGCGTGACATCAAGATGTGCTAGATTGCAGCATGAGACTGCTGAGCAACTTAAAGAGGCTCTGTCACCAGATTCTCAAATCCCTATCTCCTATTGCATGGGATCGGCGCTGCAATGTAGATAACAGTAACGTGTTTTTTTTTAAAAAAATGTTCATTTTTGGCCAAGTTATGAGCTATTTTATATATATGCAAATGAGGTTTGAAATGGACAACCGGGCATTTTTTTTTTTCGTTATGTCCAACTGGGCGTGTATTGTGTTTTTAACTGGGCGTGTTTACGTGTATGACGCTGACCAATCAGTGACCAGTCAGCATCATACACTCATCTCCACTGATTTACACAGCAGTGATGTGCAGCCACATAAACAGAGATTAACGTTAATCAAGTGTCCTGATAATGAATACACATGATCATCCAGCTTGGACGTCCTGTGTATTCAGAATCCTGACACTTCTGAATCTTTTCTGTGAGACTCCGGCAAGGGAAGCGAAATCTCGCGAGATTATGGAGGTAAACGAGATTTTGTTTCCCTTGCTAGAAATCAGCTGTCACCCTGAGGTATCGGAACGCAGCATCCGATCCGGCCGATTAACCCCTCAGATGCTGCGTTCAATAGAGATCGCAGCATGTGAGGAGTTTATAGCCACCTGCACCCCAGCAACGTGATCGCTGGGTTGCCGGTGGCTGCAAAGGCGATCGGAGGGCTAGTACTTACCTCCCGGTCCGCCAGTAACGGAATCCTTCTATGCCCCGTCGTCTGCGGGACCCAGGAGGCTTCCGGTACTATCGGCAAGATGGCGCTGGCTCAGCTTCCGGCTCAGAAGCTGAGCCGGCGTCATCGGCAGTGGGTGTCCACTGTATGTTACAGTGGACACCCCGATCTAGCGCCAGGAACCGGAGCTAGCTCCGATTCCTGGCATTAACCCCTTCGATGCAGCGATCCATTGTGATCGCTGCATCCTAGCGGTTTGTAGCAAATCGGCAGCCTTGCCACGCGATGGCAAGGCTGGCGACTGCTACTATGGCAACAGGAGCTCTAACAATGGACTCCTGTCTGCCATTACGTAAGCTGATTATGCCCCGCCCAGAGGTAGTGCAATGTATTAGAACATCAAACAAACAGTTGGACCTTCAAGTCCCCTACTGGGACTAAAAAAAGTGTAAAAAATAAAAGTTGTAAAACATACAATAAAAGTTTCAAGTAATAAAATAAAATACAATCGCCCTTTTTCCCTTATCAAGTCATTTATTATTGAAAAAAATAATAAAGCCATACATATTTGGTATCGCTACGACCGTAACGACCTAAACTATAAAAATATTATGTTATTTACCCAGCGCAGTGAACGCCGTAAAAAAAACAACTCAAAAACACTGCCATAATTACTGGTTTTTTGGTCACTGTCTTCCAAAAATTGAAATAAAAAGTGATCAAAAAGTCGCATGTATCCAAAAATGGTACCTATAAAATCTATAACTCGTCTCACAAAAAACAAACCCTCACACAGCTCCATCGACGAAATTTTTTTAAAGTTATGGCTCTCACAACATGGCGACAGAAAAAATACATTCTCTATCCAAAAGTAATTTTATTGTGCAAAAAGTTATAAAAAAGTTCTATAAATTAGGTATCGCCGGAATCGTACTGACCCACAGAATAAAGGTAACATGTAGTTTATAACGCATGGTGAACGCTGTATATATATATAAAAAAAAACTAAAAAACTATGGCAGAATTGCTGTTTTTTTTGTCACCTTGCCTCCCAAAAAAAGGATAACAAGTGATCAAAAAGTTGCATGTACCCCCAATATGGTACCAATAAAAGCTACAGCTCGTCCTGTAAAAAAAGAGCCCTCATACCACTATGTCTCTGAAAAAATAAAATAAGTTAAGGCTCCAATAAGTCAGGAAAGAAAAATATCCAGTTGTGCCGGCTTGAGGGGAACGTTTCTTCTGTTTCAAAAGGCGATGTATCAAGGCACTAAAATTAGGGAACCAGGGAGGGGAGGGCGTCCGTATTATACCAGGACAACACTTTCCTGGCAAAATTTCCCAAACTGCAAAGCTGCAGAGTGTGGACCAAAAGGGGGATAAGGAAGGACATTTATCAGTGCGACACCGGCCTGTGCAGAAAGGATCGATCACAGCGTAACACACATCTATGGATTACTTTTTTTTTTTTTTTACCTTATTATTATACCACCTAACTATGCCCCTGATGTACTATGCCCAGCTTACATATGCCCCACATTATAAACGGAAACAACAGTGATACTCCAAACAAAACTATTACCAAGCAAATTCCACGCTCCAAAAGCCAAATGGCGCTCCCACCCATCTGAGCCCTACACCGTGCCCAAACAGCTGTTTACGTCCACATATATGGCATCGCCATACCCGGGAGAACCCTTTTAACAATTTTTGAGGTGTGTGTCCCCAGTGGCATAAGCTGGGCACGACATATTTGACAATGAATTGGCATATCTAGGGAAAAATGTTAATTTGTACCTTCGGCAGCGCAATCATTTATGGAAAAGACACGTGGGGTGAAAATGCTCACTACACCCCTTAATAAATGCCTTGAAGGGTGCAGTTTCCAAAATGGGGTCACTTCTCAGGGGTTTCTTTTATTTCACATCAAAGCCTCTGCAATTGTGAACCAATACTTTATATGTCGCCAAATTAGGCCTCAATTTTACATGGTACTCTTTCACTCCTGAGCCCTGTTGAATGTCCAGGCAAAAGATTAGGGCCACACGTAGGGCGTTTCTAAAACCGGGAAACACCGCATAATAATTGAGAGCTGTCTTGTTATGGTGGCACAAGCTGGGCACCACACATTGCCGTATCTAAGGAAAAATTCCCATTTTCACTCTCCCACATCGTGTGCACACGAATTTCTGCAAAACACCTGTGGGGTTAACATGCTCACTACACTCCTAGGTAAATACCTTGAGGGTGTTGTTTCCAAAATCGGGTTACTTCTGGGGGGGGATCCACTGTTTTGGTTCCACAGGGACTTTGCAAATGCAACATAGCGCCCAGAAACCAATCCAGCAAAATCTGTACACCAAAATCAAATGGCGCTCCTTCCCTTCTGAGCCCTGCTGTGTGCCCAAACAGCAGTTTATGACCATGTGTGGGGTATTGCCGTACTCCAGAGAAGTTGCTTTACAAATGTTGGGGTTCTTTTTTTCCTTTATTTGTTGAGAAAATTAAAAATCTGAAGCTAAAGCTACGTCTTATTGAAGAAAAATGATTATTTTTTTTTTCCACTGCCCAATTCTAATAAAATCTATGAAACACCTGTGGGGTCAAAATGCTCACTACACCCCTAGATGGATTCCTCAAGGGGTGTAGTTTTCTCAATGGAGTCACTTTTTTGGCGTTTTCACTGTTTTGGTCCCTTAGGGGCTTTGCAAATGCGACATGGCCTCCGCAAACCATTCCTGCTAAATTTGAGCTCCAAAAGCCAAATGGCGCTCTTTTCCTTTTAAGCCCTGCCGTGTGTCCAAACAGCCATTTATTACCACATGTGGGGTATTGTTTTACTCGGGAGAAATTGCTTTACAAATGTTGCGGTGCTTTTTCTCCTTTAGTCCTTGTGGAAATTAGAAAAAAATAGCTAAACCTACATTTTCTTTGAAAGAATGTAGATTTAAATTTTCACGGCCTACTTCCAATAATTTCTGCAAAAAACCTGCAGGGTCAAAATGCTCACTATACCACTAGATAATTTCCTCAAGGGGTGTAGTTTCCAAAATAGGGTCACTTTTGGTGGATTTTCACTGTTTTGGCACCGAAAGAGCCCTGCAAACCTGACATGGTGCCTAAAATATTTCCTAATAAAAAGGAGGCCCAAAATCCACTATGTGCTCCTTTGCTTCGGAGGCCTGTGCTTCAGTCCATTACCACACTAGGGCCACATGTAGGATATTTCTAAAAACTGCTAAATCTGGGCAATAAATATTGAGTTGCATTTCTCTGGTAAAAACTTCTGTGTTACAGAAAAAATAGATTAAAAATGAATTTCTGCAAAAAAAAAATGAAATGTGAAAATTTCACCTCTACATTGATTTAATTCCTGTGAAACGTTTAAAGGGTTAAGATACTTTCTAAATGCTGTTTTGAATACTTTGAGGGGTGAAGATTTTAAAATGGGGTGACTTTTTGGCGGTTTCTAATATATAAGGCCCTAAAAGTCGCTTTACAACTGAACTGGCACCTGTAAAAATAGCCTTTTGAAATTTTCTTGAAAATGTGAGAAATTGCTGCTAAAGTTCTAAGCCTTGTGACGTCATAGAAAAATAAAAGGACGTTCAAAAAATGATGCCAATCTAAAGTAGACATGTGGGAGATGTTAATTAGCAACAATTTTGTGTGGTATAACGGCCTGTCTTACAAGCAGATACATTTACATTTAGAAAAATGCTAATTTTTGCAATTTTTCACAAAATTTTGGTGTTTTTCACTGATAAATATTGAATTTATCGACCAAATTTTTCCACTATCATAAAGCTTAATGTCTCACGAGAAAACAATCTCAGAATTGCTTTGATAGGTAAAAGCATTCCGGAGTTATTACCACATAAATTGAAATATGTCAGATTTGAAAAAATGGGTCTGGTCCTGAAGGCCAAAATGAGCTTGGTCCTGAAGGGGTTAAGGAGACTCTGTCACCACATTATAAGTGTCCTATCTCCTACATAAGGAGATCGGCGCTATAATGTAGGTGACAGCAGTGCTTTTTATTTAAAAAAAATGATCTATTTTCACCATGTTATTAGCGATTTTTGCTTTATTCTAATGAGTTTCTCAATGGACAACTGGACATGTTTTACTATTGACCAAGTGGGCGTTGTACCAATCAGCGTCATACACTTCTCTCCATTCATTTAGTCAGCGCATAGGGATCCTTTTAGATCAGTATGTGCTGTCTTATACTAACACATTAACGATACTGAAGTGTTTAGACAGTGAATAGACATTCCACGGGATGTCTATTCACAATCTGTGCACTTCGTTAATGTTTCTGTGGTAGTTACAGCAGAGCAAACATAATCCCGCGAGATTACGCTGTAAATGACAGGTTACAACAAGATTACGCTTGCTCTGCTCTAACTACCACAGAAACATTAACGAAGTGCACAGATTGTGAATAGACATCCCATGGAATGTCTATTCACTGTCTAAACACTTCAGTATCGTTAATGTGTTAGTATAAGACAGCACATAGGGATCTAAAAGGATCCCTATGCGCTGACTAAATGAATGGAGAGAAGTGTATGACGCTGATTGGTCAGCGTCAAACACTCCTCTGTACAACGCCCACTTGGTCAATAGTAAAACACGCTCAGTTGTCCATTGAGAAACTCATTAGAATAAAGCTAAAATCGCTAATAACATGGTGAAAATAGATCGTTTTTTTAAATAAAAATCACTGCTGTCGCCTACATTATAGCGCCGATCTCATTATGTAGGAGATAGGACACTTATAATGTGGTGACAGAGCCTCTTTAACCCCTTCCCGCAAATGGGTGTTACTGTACGTCCTTTTTAGCGGCTCGTTCCCGCAAATGGGCGTACAGTAACGCCCTGAGGATGAAGCAGGCACAGGAGCTGTGCGCGCTTCAACCTCAGCGGGTGTCGGCTGTAATATACAGCTGAAATCCCGCTGCAACGGCGGCGATCACTGTTATCTCCGATCGCCGCCATTTAACACCTCAAATGCCGCTGTCAATAGCGACAGCGGCATTTAAGTGATTGACACAGAGGAAGGGGGCTCCCTCTGTACCCCGTTGGCCCCCCGCGAAAAATCGCGGGTTCTGATGGTTGCAATGGCAACCAGGAAGCCTAGCAATGGCTTCCTGGTTGCCAGGTACGGGAGCCTATTAGGTCCTGCCCGAGGCAGGACGTAATAGGCTCAACTGTCAGTTGTAAAATGACAGTTATAATACACTGCACTACACAAGTACATACACAAGTAGTGCAGTGTATTGTACAGGGGATCAGAAGATCAGATCTTCCAGTCCCCTAGTATGTGTAAAATAAAAAGGTTAAAAAAAGGTTAAAAAAAGTTTTAGATAAATAAATAAAAGTTTTACATAATAAAAACAATAATCGTCTTGTTTCCCTGATCGAACCCTTTATAATTAGAAAAAAATGGAAAAAAAGACAAAAACTAGACCTAATAGGTATCGCCGCGTTCGTATCGGCGTGACCTATAAAAATTTTATATTATTTATCCCGCACGGTGAACACCGTAAAAAAAATACAATAAAAAACAATGGCAGAATTTCCTTTTTTGGTCACGTTGTTTCCAATAAAATGGAATAAAAAGTGATCAAAAAGTCGCATGTACCCAAACATGGTACCAATAAAAACTACAGTGTGTCATGCAAAAAAACAAGCCCTCACACAGCTCCGTCGACAGAAAAATACAAAAGTTATGGCTCTCAGGATATGGTGACACTAAAACATTTTATTTATAAAAAGGGTTTTTATTGTGTAAAAGTAGTAAAACATATAAAAACAGTATAAATTTGGTATTGCCATAATCGTATCAAACCGCAGAATAAAGCAAACATGTTGTTTATGCTGCACAGAGAACGCCGTTAAAAATTGATAAAAAAAAGCAGTGAGAGAATTTCTGTTTTTTGGTCTCCTCACCCCCCAAAAAATTGAATAAAAACTGATCACATTATCACATTTACCCCAAAATGATACTAATAAAAACTACAGCTCATCCCATGAAAATCAAGCACTCACACAGCTCGTCAACGGAAAAATAAAAAGTTATAACTCTTGGAACGCAATAATGCAAAACGACGGCCCAGACTAATTTATATGTGCAGCAGTTCTTCACCTAAAACCCCACGTCATCATTTGCAGCCCCCATTGGTAGAGCCTGTAAATGCAGCAAAAACGATGACATTTTGGAGTCTGTGCTACATGTGGGGCTAGTGAAGAAGTCAAAGATTAGACAATGCTGGAATGCGGATATTTTGTACAATACCACAGACACCCTTTGGAAGTGCGACTCCTGCACCCAAAAATCCAGCCTGTGCATAAAGGATTGGTTGAAAGCGTATGTCACTATCCATGGATAATTAATTTTATTATTCATTTACCCCATTATTACATTATCCTATTATGACCTGTTGCACTCCGCCCAGCTTACATATACCCTGATGTACTCTGCGCAGCTTAAATATACCCTGATGTACTCCGCGCAGCTTACATATACCCTGATGTACTCCTCAGAGCTTACATATACCCTGATGTACTCCGCACAGCTTACATATACCCTGATGTACTCCGCACAGCTAACATATACCCTGATGCACTCCGCCCAGCTTACATATGCCCCCATATTATAAGATGAAACGCCAGTAAAACACTAAACAAAACTACTACCAAGCAAAATCTGCGCTCCAAAAGCCAAATGGCGGTCATTCTGGGCCTGGCAGTGTGCCCAAACAGCAGTTTATGACCACATATGGGGTATTACTGTACTCTGGAGAACCGCTTAACAATAATTTATGGGGTGTGTGTCTACGGTGGTACAAGCTGGGCACAACACATTGGGCACTGAATTAGCATATCTGTGGAAAATGGCAATTTTAAATCTGCAACATCCACTGTGCACTAATTTCTACAAAACCTTTGGGGTCAAAATGCTCACTACACTTCTAGATGAATTCCTTGAGGGGTGTAGTTTCCCAAATGGGGTCACTTCTCGGGGGTTTTCACTGTACTGGTACCTCAGCGCAATGCAACATGGAGTCAAAAACAAATTTTGTAAAATCTCCACTCCAAAAACGAAATTGCGCTTTTTCCCTTTAGACCCTTGCTGTGTGTCCAAATAGCAGTTTACAACCACATATGGGGTACTTCCCTATTCAGGAGACATTTTGTCACACATTTTGGGGTGTCTTTTCTCCTGTATTGCTTGTGTAAATGAAAAATGATGTGCTAAATCTATAGGTTATTGGAAAAAAATATTTTTTCATTTTCACGGCCCAATTCTAATAAAATCTGTAAAACACCTGAGGGATCAAAATGCTCACTACACTTCTAATTTAATTCTTTGAGGGGTATAGTCTCCAAAATGGGATCACACCTTGGGAATTTCTACTATACTGGTACTTCAAGGGCTCTGCAAATGCGACATGGCCCCCAGAAACCAATTCAGAAAAATCTAAGCTGCAAAATCCAAATGGTGCTCCGTCCCCTCTGAGCCCTGCCGTGGGTCCAAACAGCAGTTTATTACCACATATGGTGTATTTCCGTAATCAGGAGAAATTGCTTTACAAATGTTTAGGTGCTTTTTCTCCTTTATCCCTTATAAAAATTAGAAAATTCTATGTTTTTTCAGAAAAAAAGTCTATTTTCATCTTCACAGACTAATTCTAATAAATTCAGCAAAAAACCTGTGGGGTCAAAATTGCAACTATACCACTAGAAAAATTCCTTGAGGGGCATAGTTTTCAAAATTGAGTCACTTTTGGGGGGTTTCCCCTGTTTAGGTCCCTCCAGGGCGTTGCAAACGCGACACGGCACCGAAAACCATTCCAGTAAAATCAGCGCTCCAAAATCCAAATGGCGCTCCTTCCCTTCTGATCACTGCCGTTGGTCCAAACAGCAGTTTATTACCACATGTGGGGTATTTCCGTAATCGGGAGAAATTGCTTTAAAAATGTTGGGGTGCTTTTTCTCCTTTATTCCTTGCAAAAATTCGAAAATTCTAAGTTTTTCCACAATAAAAGTAGGTTTTTAATTTTCACAGACTAATTCGAATAAATTTAGCAGAAAACCTGTGGGGTCAAAATGCTAATTATACCCCTAGATAAATTCCCTGAGGGGTGTAGTTTCAAAAATGGGGTCAATTTTGGGGGTTTCCACTGTTTTGGCACCACAAGACCTCTTCTAACCTGACATGGTGCCTAAAATATATTTTAAAAAAAAGGAGGCCCCAAAATCCACTAGGTACTCCTTTGCTTCTGAGGCCTGTGTTTCAGTCCATTACCACACTAGGGCCACATGTGGGATATTTCTAAAAACTGCAGAATCTGAGCAATAAGTATTGAGTTGCATTTCTCGGGTAAAACGTTCTGTGTTACAGAATTTTTTTTATTACAAATGAATTTTGTAAAAAAAAATGAAACTTGAAAATTTCACCTCTACTTTCCTTCAATTCCTGTGAAACGCCTAGAGTGTTGAAACACTTTCTGAATGCTGTTTTGAATACTTTGAGGGGTGTAGTTTTCAAAATGGGGGTTTCTAATATATAGGGCCCTCAAAACCAATTCAGAACTGAACTCGTCCCTGAAAAAAATAGCCTTATGAAATGTTCTTAAAAATATGAGAAATTGCTGCTAAAGTTCTAAGCCTTGTAACGACCTAGAAAAATAAAAGGATGTTCAAAAAACGATGCAAACGGGAAATGTTAATTAGTAACTATTTTGTGTGGTATTACTATCTGTTTTACAAGCAGATACATTTAAAATTATAAAAATCATAATTTCTTCAAATTTTCTCTACATTTTGGTGTTTTTCACAAATAAGCAATAAATTTATCGACCACAATTTTTCACTAACCTAAAGTACAATATGTCACGAGAAAACAATCTCATAATCGATTGGATAGGTAAAAGCATTCCAGAGTTATTACCACATAAAGTGACACATGTCAGATTTGAAAAAATGGGTCTGGTCCTGAAGGCCAAAAATAGCTTGGTCTTGAAGGGGTTAAATACACCCCAGCTAGACTCACACTGGAGCTGCTGCTTACTGGTTACAAAGCAACCATTCAGTCCAAAAAAAACAACTAATTAAATACTGCAAAATTATTGCTAACCTACCTTCTGGCCTTACTTGCTTCTGGCTCTGCTTCCTTATTCCAGTCCCCGTTTTCCAGAATCCAAGATGGCTGCTACTATCTCAGACTTGCATATAGAAAGCATTGCCTGCCAGTCTGAGACATGCCCCCACCTCCTTCACTGCTCTCAGAAGGACAAGCACCGATGATGTCAGCGCTGTGTCCATCTCTTCTGACACGTCTCCTGCTGGGTTCTTGACAGGGGTTCCGGCTGCAGCAACATCCTCACTGACAGTGCGTCAGTGGAGGACAGCGCCAGGGTTGTCATGAATCATCTTCTGTATGTAAGTATATCAGTGTATGCTTGTAACGGTCTTTTATGTTTTACTGTCTGTGTTTTGTTTAAAGGTTTCCGTGTCTTGGCCTATGTTGGATTGTCGTGGGATCTAATTTTTACCAATAAAATGGTCAAAGCGGGCTGTACGGGGCAGTTTATTTCAATAAAGTGTTTTTTATATTTTTTTCAACTGTGTAACAGCGCTAGTAATCGAGGTGTCTGAGGCATGTTTCGTGAGGCATGTCCGCTGAAGGAATTCTGCAGGGAAAAAAAAGTTTAGACTTGCCCCGGCCGTAGTTTAGGTGACGCATCTCTCTTCTGAACGTAGTCCCCCCTCTTGGGATGACGCTGTAGACCATGTGACCACTGCAGCAGTCACATAGGATGAAACGTCATGACAGGAGGCCGGGCTGCGCTAAGAGTAGAGGATTGCGTCGCCTAGACTACGGCCGGGGTAAGTCTAAACTTTTTTATAAATTTAAAATTTGTGATTTTTGCGGCAGAACCGCAGCATTTCCGCAACAAAGGAGCAGCGATTCCGCAGCATAAATTGACATGCTGCGGCTTAAAAAAACACACTGCAGGTCAATTTTTTTTGCTGTGTGCGCATGAAATTTGTTCAAATCTCATCCACTCTGCTGCTGTTACTGTAATACGCTGCGGATTTTCCGCAATGAAATGTGTTGCATAAAATCCACAGTGTTCATGCCTAGTGTGTTCCTACCCTAACGATAAGGCCCAGTTCACAGAGTTTTTGGGCCTTGATATTGACTCGGACACTGCGTCAGAATCAGCAGCAAAAAAATTCCAAAACCGCCTCCCATTGATTTAATCTGAAATCAATAGGAGCCAGTCGCGGAAAAAATTTAAAGCAGCGCGTCCTTACTTGCCGCGGTTCCGCCTCTGACCTCCCATCGAAATCAATGGGAGAAAGAAAATTCATTTTTTGCTGCGTTTTTTGTCTGCTGTCCTCAATCGCCGCAAGCAAAAAAACGCGGCAAGATAATGTGGGCAGGTCAAAATCTGCCTCAAAATTCTTTAAGGAATTTTGAGCCAGATTTTTTCTGCCTGCAAAATACTCTGTGTGAACTCACTGTGTCAGAAGAGCTGCTGGCTCCCACTCCAGTCCTTGCTGTCAGGCGATGTCTTCCAGGTGATGTCTTCCAGGTCCAGTCCTTCACCTCCAGCCAGGCTCTAGAAAATGGCGGGGATCGGAGAACGCCTGCCGCCGCGCTACAACTGGACTCCTCCCCCTCTCCTTACGCAGCTACGCTCTGGAGGAGAAGGAGGAGGAGGCCCAGGTAAGTTGTGTGTGCGCCATTGTCCATGTGTGCCCGCGGGTGCGCGCGTCCATCCGCGGATGCGCGCATCGTTTGCGGGTGCGAGCGTTGTTCGTGGGTGCGCGCGTCGTTCGTTGGTGCGCGCGAGCGGTCGCTGTTTGACGGCCCCCAACTCACAACATTCTTTTGGTGAAAAGAACGGGCCCCATTGCAGGGGCCTGTTTTTTTCTACCAAAGGCAAGTAGTGGCAGTTGCCGGGCCCCCTTTCAATTATTAGGTTTGGCCGGGCCCCTTACAGCAGTACCCCTAATACCCCCCTGATGGCAGCTCTGAAAAGGGTTCATGACCTTCTAGTCACACAAGTAGGACTGATTCTCTAAATGTTGTCTACCACTTTTCTTCTGAGACTTGGCGGTGGTTACACTCTCCAACAAGCGTTTGCAGTGTTGGAAAACCCAACGATTACTTCCCTGCTTTCTGAACTACCTTGCTGCTTGGCTGGTACACCCGTAATTTATAAATGAGCTCCTGAGAAAAAAGTCTTTGTTCCGTTTACTGTTTTACACTAGACAGATTTTTTTTGGTGACTGAGGAGATTTCTGGACATTTACAGAAAGCCTGAGAGCAGGAAAAAAGGAACTACAGGCTGCTGGAAGATGAGAAAGATGCAGTTTTCACTTATAAGATACATTACAATAACATTTATGCAAAAAAATAATTTATAATGAAAGGTACGCTTTAAATAATTGTTACTGCTAAGATTTGATTTGTTTTTAAAAACATTTTTAAACTTTTGTCAGTGATGCTCTATCCTCATCATCATCATCATCATCATCATCACCTTACTAATTTGTTTTATTACATTGCTTGCATGATGTGACCTCTCATCTAATCCAAATATTGTGTTATATATATATATATATATATATATATATATATGCCCAATCAACTTAGTCACTTTGACGCATGGATTCAGTAATGATAACCCAGGAAAGAGAAATATAAAATTTTACTAAATTGGTGGAACCTAAACCTTTGAAATCATAAGAATTTATAGTTCAATATTATTGGGTATAATAATCCCCCAGCTGTTCCGTCCCATAGTTCTGTGTGCTGGAACGAAGTTTAGTAACAGAGGCTTTCACCATTCCAAGACCTCTTGTAAGACAGCTGGTTTGTGTATCTTCTTCCTGCTTTTTCAATGACCTTAGCTTGTTGCACTATTTACACCAAATGTATTACAAGTGTCAAGAAAAGAGAAAAAATAACCATTGGTCTCTTCAACACTAAAAAGCGACACGGGTCAACCTGTCCAAATATTATGCCACTTTAATAATTTCTAGTGAGAATGAAGAGGAATATCCCAGTACATAGCGATCATTCTACAAAGAGTGTGATCGCATGTCAAAGAAAAGGAAATCCACAAATAGATAGATAGCGGTAAGAGTATATACATCACACTAATCCACTGTTGTAAAAAGGAACTGTATATTTAGCTCACTTTAAAGTATTTCTTCTTTATACATTAAAACATGGCTTTCTGCTGTATAAAAGGTCACTGTAACATTCACAAACACACAAATCAAATTTTGGCAGAATGTCGTTTTTCTGATATAGGAGACATTGCTTGTTTGCATCCGCTGCTATTTATTACCATTACTTCACAGATACAAAGAGCTAAAACAAGTAAGTCTGAATTTATTTGGTTAAAAAGTATCTATTGCTAAAATGTTTTTGCTCAAATCATGTTAGAATGATAAAATAAACATATTTTGCACTATGAGAAGGTAATTGTCGTCATATAATTTATCAAATTCAATCCTGTGGTTCACTTTTATGCAACAGGTTATATGATTGGTCAAAGCTATCACTTATGCTCTGACCTTTAAAATAGAGGGAGATCTCATTTAATTGAATCTTGCCATAATAATATAATGTAATATAACACTAAATGTAACTAAAAAAACAATAACAAATGCTCTTTTAAGATAAGCCTCATATTCTCATATTCATATAATTGATATAATCTGTTATTAACTGCCATTTATGTGTTCAATATTTAAATATAAATGTTATATAATTTGCTATGTTGATTACTAGCTATCTCTCGCATATATTTTTACTTCCCAGTGTCCCCCTCGGTGCTGCTGCTAATCTGTGCTGCTGGGGGCAAGCTCTGAGCTGAATCAGTCTCCTTCTCTCTCTGACAGTTCACCATATAGTCCCTTCCTACTTTCCCTACATATAGGTAACATGGGGTTCAGAGTAACGAAGACATATACTGTACTTTGTGACATCCACAGTATGCACTCCTTTAGAAACGAATGCAAATATAATTAAATAAAACAAAAAAGACTAAGCAGGCACATGCAAGTTTCATACCAGCCGTTAGGATGCTGAGCTTTACAGTCCTAATAAGCTGAAAGGAGTTCCCTTAGCTTTATTACCTTTCTCCTGCAGAGGCTCTGCTCCTTCCCTGACAAACAGAAGAAAGTAATTTCTATTAGCTGCTCTTCAGTGAACAGAGCATTACTATGCATAGAACTGGCTTTGGGGAGAGTGACTGAGCATGTGTATTCACCAACACTCAGCACATGGGCAGAGGCGTAGTTAGGTTCTCCAGCACCCGGGGCAAAGATTCAGTTTGGCGCCCCCCCCCCCCAACCTCTTTCCCGACATCTCCTTCCCCCTCGCCGTGTTTGTTTTCTCTACCAATCGACGTGTCATTTCCTTTTATGTAACGCGAGCATAAAATTATTTGTACATTTCACAAGCAATATAGTTCTATACACAACACCAGAACCAAGCTCGGTACATATATACAGCCCCAGAACAAATACAGCTCAATTTAGTGCAACCCCTGCCGTATAGGTTTGTACGGCGTAAAACTACAGCTCCCAGCAAGGCACGAACATTGGTAAGGATATGCTGAGAGATGCCGTTTCACAAAAAATAAATCCTATCATAATCATACCACCCATCATCTCACTGCAGATCATACAGTGACTACAGTGCTGATTAGAGGCAGAGTGAACATTTACATTAAGTGACTCACCGGTGACGTCTCATATTCTAGTTCTTTTTCTCCATTTGGTCCAGACCTCTATGATGAATTCTCCCGGTCCATTTCTGCAGTTTGCCGCTCAGATGTCTTCAGCTTCTCACTTTTCAAATATTTCTGCACCTATAAATAAATATAAAGTTATCATTATACCACACACTACGCCCCTAAATATAATAGCGTCAAACACTGCACCTCTAATTATAATAGCACCATACACCATGTCCCACACATACACACACACACACACACACACACACACACACACACACACACACACACACACACACACACTGTGCCCCCTGTAGATAGTGCCTGTCATAGAGCCCCCTGTAGATAGTGCCTGCCATAGAGCCCCCTGTAGATAGTGCCTGCCATAGAGCCCCTGTAGATAGTGCCCCCATATAGACCACCCCTGTATATAGTGTCCCACAAATAACTCCCCCTATAGTGCTCTACAGATAGCCCACCCCTGTATATAGCCCCCTGTAGATATAGCCCACCCCTGTATATAGAGCTCTACAGATAGCCCAACCATGTATCGTCCACCCCTGTATATAGTGTTTCACAGATAGCCCACCCCTGTATATAGCCCCCCCCCTTGTACATATAGTCCACCCCTGTATATAGTGTTCCACTAGATAGCCCACCCCTGTATATACTATATACAAGGGTGGGCTATCTGTGGAGCACTATATACAGGGGTGGACTATATTTACAAGGGGGCTATATACAGGGGTGGGCTTTCTGTGGAGCACTATAGGGGGAGCTATTTGTGGGATAATATATACAGGGGTGGGCTATATCTACAGGGGGACTATATACAGGGGTGGGCTATATCTACAGGGGGGACCATATCTACAGGGGGACCATATCTACATGGGGACCATATCTACAGGGGGACCATATCTACAGGGGGGCCATATCTACAGGGGCACCATATCTACAGGGGGACCATATCTACAGGGGGACCATATCTACAGGGCTGGGCTATACACAGGGGGGCTATATCTACAGGGGTGGGCTATACACAGGGGGGCTATATCTACAGAGGGGGGCTATATACAGGGGTGGGCTATATCTACAGGGGTGGGCTATACATAGGGGGGCTATATACAGGGGGGGCTATATACAGGGGGAATATATCTACAGGGGGCTATATCTACAGGGCTGGGCTATATCTACAGGGCTGGGCTATATACAGGGCGACTATATCTACAGGGGGTGCTATATACTGGGGTGGGCTATCTATGGAGCACCATATACAGGGGTGGGCTATATCTACAGGGGGCTATATACTATATAGCCCACCCCTGTATATGGTGCTCTACAGACAGCCCACTCCAGTATATAGCCCCCCTGTAGATATAGTCCCCCTGTATATAGCCCCCCTGTAGATATAGTCCCCCTGTATATAACCCCCCTGTAGATATAGTCCCCCTGTATATAGCCCCCCTGTAGATATAGTCCCCCTGTATATAGCCCAGCAGATATAGTCCCCCTGTATATAGCCCAGCCCTGTAGATATAGTCCCCCTGTACATAGCCCCCCTGAAGATATAGTCCCCCTGTATATAGCACCCCTGTAGATATAGTCCCCCTGTATATAGCCCAGCAGATATAGTCCCCCTGTATATAGCCCAGCCCTGTAGATATAGTCCCCCTGTATATAGCCCCCCTGTAGATATAGTCCCCCTGTATATAGCCCCCCTGTGGATATAGTCCCCCTGTATATAGCCCCCTGTAGATATAGTCCCCCTGTATATAGCCCAGCAGATATAGTCCCCCTGTTTATAGCCCAGCCCTGTAGATATAGTCCCCCTGTATATAGCCCCCCTGTAGATATAGTCCCCCTGTATATAGCCCCCCTGTAGATATAGTCCCCCTGTATATAGCCCAGCAGATATAGTCCCCCTGTATATAGCCCAGCCCTGTAGATATAGTCCCCCTGTATATAGCCCCCCTGTAGATATAGTCCCCCTGTATATAGCCCCCCTGTAGATATAGTCCCCCTGTATATAGCCCAGCAGATATAGTCCCCCTGTATATAGCCCAGCCCTGTAGATATAGTCCCCCTGTATATAGCCCCCCTGTAGATATAGTCCCCCTGTATATAGCCCCCCTGTAGATATAGACCCCCTGTGTATAGCCCCCCTGTAGATATAGTCCCCCTGTATATAGCCCAGCCCTGTAGATATAGTCCCCCTGTATATAGCCCAGCCCTGTAGATATAGTCCCCCTGTGGATAGACACCCCCGTAGATATAGTCCCCCTCAAGATATAGCCCCCCCGCAGATACAGCCACACTTCTATTACAATTTTTTTAAAAATATTCAAACTCACCTTATTCCCGCTCCCACGCCGTCCGGCAGCCATGGAGACCTGCTCTCTTCTGCGCAGTGATGGTTTCCTTCACAGTGATGTTTTTCGCAAGAAAACCTCAGTGAATGCATTACTACACTCTTCCTCTTCTCATCCCCCGCAGACTATTTCAGCGGGCCCCATTGGACAATTTTTACGGATAAAGAGGATATGCTCTTCCGATTCACTATTCGAGAAACAGGCAGATGATCTGAAAGACCGTTTCCTGGAACGCGGCTACAGTATGAGATCAATCAACAGGGCTGGGCTATATCTACAGGGCTGGGCTATATACAGGGCGACTATATCTACAGGGGGTGCTATATACTGGGGTGGGCTATCTATGGAGCACCATATACAGGGGTGGGCTATATCTACAGGGGGCTATATACTATATAGCCCACCCCTGTATATGGTGCTCTACAGACAGCCCACTCCAGTATATAGCCCCCCTGTAGATATAGTCCCCCTGTATATAGCCCCCCTGTAGATATAGTCCCCCTGTATATAACCCCCCTGTAGATATAGTCCCCCTGTATATAGCCCCCCTGTAGATATAGTCCCCCTGTATATAGCCCAGCAGATATAGTCCCCCTGTATATAGCCCAGCCCTGTAGATATAGTCCCCCTGTACATAGCCCCCCTGAAGATATAGTCCCCCTATATATAGCACCCCTGTAGATATAGTCCCCCTGTATATAGCCCAGCAGATATAGTCCCCCTGTATATAGCCCAGCCCTGTAGATATAGTCCCCCTGTATATAGCCCCCGTGTATATATAGTCCCCCTGTATATAGCCCCCTGTGGATATAGTTCCCCTGTATATAGCCCCCTGTAGATATAGTCCCCCTGTATATAGCCCAGCAGATATAGTCCCCCTGTATATAGCCCAGCCCTGTAGATATAGTCCCCCTGTATATAGCCCCCTGTAGATATAGTCCCCCTGTATATAGCCCCCCTGTAGATATAGTCCCCCTGTATATAGCCCAGCAGATATAGTCCCCCTGTATATAGCCCAGCCCTGTAGATATAGTCCCCCTGTATATAGCCCCCCTGTAGATATAGTCCCCCTGTATATAGCCCCCCTGTAGATATAGTCCCCCTGTATATAGCCCAGCAGATATAGTCCCCCTGTATATAGCCCAGCCCTGTAGATATAGTCCCCCTGTATATAGCCCCCTGTAGATATAGTCCCCCTGTATATAGCCCCCCTGTAGATATAGTCCCCCTGTGTATAGCCCCCCTGTAGATATAGTCCCCCTGTATATAGCCCAGCCCTGTAGATATAGTCCCACTGTATATAGCCCAGCCCTGTAGATATAGTCCCCCTGTGGATAGACACCCCCGTAGATATAGTCCCCCTCAAGATATAGCCCCCCCCCGCAGATACAGCCACACTTCTATTACAATTTTTTTTTAAATATTCAAACTCACCTTATTCCCGCTCCCACGCCGTCCGGCAGCCATGGAGACCTGCTCTCTTCCGCGCAGTGATGGTTTCCTTCACAGTGATGTTTTTCGCAAGCAAACCTCCGTGAATGCATTACTACACTCTTCCTCTTCTCATCCCCCGCAGACTATTTCAGCGGGCCCCATTGGACAATTTTTACGGATAAAGAGGATATGCTCTTCCGATTCACTATTCGAGAAACAGGCAGATGATCTGAAAGACCGTTTCCTGGAACGCGGCTACAGTATGAGATCAATCAAAAAAGCCTACCATAGGGCAAAGCAGACACCCAGGGATGAAACACAGTCAGGTAAGATTCATCACGGGGTATCACACTCGATGGCCACAAATGAGAGAAATTCTCAAGAGATATTGGCCGATTCTACTGACGGACCCTACTCTAAATAGGTTTATCACGAAGTATCCTTGCGTCACAGCAAGACGATCTAAAAATTTGAAAGACCATCTCGTTAAAAGTTATTATGATCCAATAAAAACAAAATACCCATTTGGGACCAAGGGTCCAAGATGGGGATGTAAGCCCTGCAGAAAATGCGTAGCGTGCCCTAATGTAGAGGAAGCCAACACTTTCACTGATGCTTCTGGTAGTAAGACCTTTAACATCACCCATTCCATTACATGTACCACCAAAGCTGTTGTATACTATGCGGTCTGCCCTTGCCCAAAAATTTATGTTGGTCTTACTTCCAGAGAGCTGAAGGTTCGTGTACGTGAGCACATGGCCGACATAAAACGAGCATCAGGGGCAGAGAACTTGGAGACGCTGAAACCTGTGGCCCGACACTTTAAAACACATCATTCTTGTGATCCCTCCAAGTTGAAGGTGAGGGGGATTGACCACATTATATGCGGTATGAGAGGTGGGGCCATCAAACAAAAACTCGCACAATGCGAGTCTCGCTGGATATGGACCCTTGGGACAATGTCTCCATATGGACTAAATGAATCCTTGAGCTACGTTTCGTTTTTGTAACCATTGACTCCTGTTGTGGGTCCTGGTTTTTATTCTCTCCCCATTCTTGGTGTCACTTTTTAGCACTAACTACCCTCTCTCTTTCCATTTATATACATAGAACCATGGTATCATCTATTGAGCTCATTTGAGGAGGCTTTTGATTGGACCACATCCCAATTTCCTTAAAGAAGAAACAAGAAACAGAATTGGTGTCTTGCATGCCTTTTGAATTTGTCACCATATACGTTCTATTTTATTTCTTCATGCAATTTTATATATAACACACATACATGTCTTATTGTCCTTCCTGTAGATAATATATACATATAATGCAATTTTGTCATTATATCTGTCATTATATTTACTTACCTTTTAATATATTCACAATGCATGTGTCCCACATGAATTGTTTTTAGTATGTAATAATTTTTTATTAATGTGTTCTGCGATTGTATTTGTTCCAATATTTGTATGTTCATCACATATTGGTATCTATATAAATCTCTATAGGCCATCATATATTTGTATTTATATACAAAATTCTTCATTTGTTCAACACCATATTTTGTCATATTCTATATACCTTATATTTATTGTGTTTCCTCAGTGTCAATTATGCACTCCCCAATACATTCTTTTATTTTCCAGGCAGTACTTTATTGTTCTTTCAGTACATGCCAACATCTACTGTTCTTTTCACATTTATTCACATCATCGGTTTTATAACCTTTCCATTACCATCCTACACCACACGTATGTGTTCACTTTATCCGTTCATCTCATCTACACTTTCATTTTATTTTACTTCACATTCATCATCCTTTTTCAACAATTCTTGTCACATATCTTATCACAACACATTACCTCACATCTCACTTTGTCGTCACTCCTCTTTTGTATTCGTTTTTTACACCATTTTTTACTTACAGCCTATACACTATACATTAAAATATTGAGGCAATTCACTACACCACTTCTCACTTATCGTTCTATCCTCGGTTAGATACATTGTCCCTATACCATCCTCACTGAGACTTCTTGTCTTGTCTTTTCTTTTCCTTGGCATATACATGATGTCTGGTTGTGCGCTGATGTCTATTACATCTTCAATGAATGTTCCCGGGGGGGAGTGGCCCTGACCTCTTCTGACCGCTGTCTGCATTTGGATTAGGATGTGGGGGGCGTGGTCAGTCACCGCCGCCTCACATCCTCTCCGATGACGCGCTACCGGAAGTGGGGCAGCGCCATTTTTGTACCCCGCATCAGACGCCGATTCCCTTCATCCGGTCCTGCCTCCTCCTCCTCTCTCATTTTCAAACCTCTTCACACCTGTTCTATGTACTATATATGGGTGGGCATAAGTAGTTGGACCCTAACCCCGGACGAAGGCAGTTGCCGAAACGCTCGTCGGGTACAGACGTCTCTTCCGCGCCTCCATTATGTCTACCGGTATGTTCCATATTCCTTCCTGGTTTAGCAGCTGCTATTGAGCCTTATTTGTCCTTTCCGGTTACTTTTTGAGCCTAGGTTCAATTGGCATTCCAGCACTGTCTTTTAGCGTGTACATCACTGGTTGTGGTTTATATCAACTCTTTACGCCTATCCAGAAACTGCCACGCTTGTATTCAACATCTCCATATACTTAACACATGTGTGTTGGATTACATATCTTTGTTGGATTTTATTAGATACATTTTTGTCACAATTTGCCTCGGCTCTATTGGACACAGCTCTGTATGAGAACAAACACATTCTCTTTTGCTGCTTTAAAACATGTATACTGTTTACATATTTACGTAACACCCATATCCGGTCTTTGATTGATTTGACGTCTTTTTATTGAGTGACTCATTCCCTATTCCATTTTTTAATTGTTTCATGCTTTTATTTAATAAAATTTGTATATTTCTCTAAAACCTTATGTGCCTCAGTCGATCATATTTTCTTGGGTTAATCTTGTGTCAATTGATGATCGATACACCAAGTATATCTTGGTCACTACTCAGGATTCAACATAGTGCATTTAATACAGTTAGCAACATTGCTTTACAGTTTCTTGAGCATTACTGTGTTGGTATCCTCTCTGTTGGTATCTTATCGGTGTATATGTGTGAACTTACCCCAACAGGGCGTATTTCACCTGTAACTGAAGCTTCTGTGAGAAGCGGGAAATTATAGTGTAAAGAAAGTGTCCTAAAAAATTTCATAGCACCATGTTGTGCTTGTAATGCCCGCCGGCATTCTTTACTTAGCGGCAGCCGCGACCGCAGGACACTGAAAACTTGCCAGCGTCTCCCTCCCCAGAGACACCAGCACAAGCATCTGCATCTTCTTGCTCCTTCCCCTAGGGTGCACGCCTGCACTCGTTCCCGGTCCCAAAGGACCAGCTCGTGCACCAGTAAAATTGTCCCTGTCCTATTCCAACTCATGCTGGACTTTAAGAAGGACTCTACCTACTTGCTTCTTGCCTGAGCGTTGTTGTGTCTTCTCATGTTTGTTCTGCAATTGGTTCCTTAGCTGTATCTTGTATCCTGTTTTCCCAATTCCTGTATCCCGTATCTAGTAATTGTGTTTAGTTCCAGTACAAAGTCTAGTGTCAGAGTCGAGTTCACCATCTGTGTCCGGTGCCCTTGCAGGCCTGAGGGTCCAGGTGACTACGCTACTTCTGCCAAGTCAAGTGTCTGCCAAGTCAGGTGTCTGCCAAGTCTTCTATCCAGGTACTCTAGTCCTAAAGACTATCATTGTCTTTTGTTTGGCCAGCTGCTACTCCGCTATGGCGGAGCAGCCTAGTGGGTCCACATACCCACAGCCGTGACAGTATTGCTCCTCCATATGCTTCTTATTTTGTATAGCTGCACACAGAGGTTTTTTTTCTCATAAAATACCTTGAAATCTGTGAGAGAAAAAAAGTGGCACGCTCCAACACATGTCGTCTTACAAATATTTACTACTGCTGGAAGCATTTTTTTTTTTAGGGGGGTATACAGTGTCTTCCAGAGGTACCATATGCCAGAACATTTTATTTAAAGAGGCTCTGTCACCACATTATAAGTGCCCTATCTCCTACATAATCTGATTGGCGCTGTAATGTAGATAACAACAGTGGTTTTTATTTTTAAAAACTATCAAATTTGAGCAAGTTATGTACAATTTTAGATTTATGCTAATTTGTTTCTTAATAGACAACTGAGCATTGTAAAGGGAAGTGTATGACACTGATGAATCAGCGTCATACACTTCTCTTCATTCATGATTAGCTGTACTCACAGCACAGCGTGATCTCATGAGATCACGCTGTGCTGTCACTTACTCACACATTAACTTTACCAAAGTGTCTTGAGAGTGAATGTCTATTCACACTCCCGACACTTTGGTAAACTTTCTGTGGGACTTAATCACAGCACTTAGTGATCTCGTAAGATCACGCCTTGAATGACAGCACAGCGTGATCTCGCGAGATCACACTGTGCTGTGTGAGTAAGTCCCACAGAAACTTTACCGAAGTGTCGGGAGTGTGAATAGACCGCTCCTGGCTGGAGGCAATGAATGTCTATTCACTCTCAAGACACTTCGGTAAAGTTAATGTGTGAGTAAGTGACAGCACAGCGTGATGTCGCGAGATCACACTGTGATGTCATTCACAGCGAGATCAAGCTGTGTGTGCAGTGAAACCAGCTGGTCTGGAACAATGAGAAGTGTATGACGCTGATTGGTCACTGATTGGTCAGCGTCATACACTTCTCTTTACAATGCCCAGTTGGTAAAAAGTAAAAAAAACGCCCACTTGTCTATTAGGAAAGTAATTAGCATGAATCTAAAATTGTTCATAACTTGATCGATTTCAAAATAAAAACCACTGTTAACTACATTACAGCACCGATCACATTATGTAGGAGATAGGGCACTTATAATCTGGTGACAGATCCTCTTTAAATTAAAAAAAAGGTCAAAAATTGTGTATTCATTGATTTCTAATACATTTATTCAGTTAACTTCCTCTTGTAGGGGTCTAAGTGCTATTTTTCTGCTAACTTTTCTATTACTGATTTATCATTGCGTTCAATGACAGATGTATAAATTCAGCTGTCGTTAACTCCTTAGTGATTGCTGCAGGCAGCCAGAATGTGAACATTTAACTTTGTGACTGTGTGAAAGCAGGGGATTTGGAGCTCTGTTACATGATAATAAAGCGCTGAACCTTATAAAGATATATAAAGAAATTAAGTAGCACAGAAAAAAAATAAAAAAACAATAGGTACACTTTAATGTATAAACTATGTATAATGATAAAGTAGTACTATTCTTTAAAGAGTGAAGTCATTTACCATCCTCAACAGTCCTTCATATATATCCAGGATCTGTAGCAAGTATGACCAAAGAATTTCCAAGAGTGATGTATTCTATTCTAAAAAACATTGTCCTTATTTCCACATTATCCTGTAGACCACAATGCCAAATATCCCTATTTGAGAAATTCTCATTCAATAAATGTAAGAGGTAATTAGGACTCACAAGACATTTTCTCTAATTATTTCTATATATATATTTTTTTTTTCTATTTTTTTTTTACTTAATTACACATTTTAAAGTATATGACAGAGAATTGACCACAAGATCCGTAACAAATTACAAATTACCACATCTAATTTTGTATATTTAGGCTAATGTAACTGAATTGTTCCATTGTGTGCTGACATGGGAGACATTTAATTAGTGCACTGCCATTGAATTATAATTAATCACCTAACACAAATGTCATAATAGGGTCACACATACAGTAAGGCCATTTGAGGAAAACATACCCAGCAGCCATGAACAGTGATACAGTGCATGGGATAGTTTCAAGTCTATGCAATAAAACCAGTCAAACATTGTATCAGAAACCAGAGTACAGATCTTTACTACATTTCAGAAGTTACTTGATTTATGTAGTTCAAACTAAGGTCATTGGGTGAGCCAGAAAAAAAATAACTGTGTTCAGTGTAGTCAACCTCAATGAGATCTTACAACTGTATTTACAGAGACACTGAACTCTCTTTGGTTATACGCCAGTTTATTCATCAGATTATATTTTGTCTGGTAATGTGAATTAAAGGAATTCTTAGAACTTATTTAATGTTTTAGCTATTTAGTATCGCTCTGTTAAAAGTTGACTATGTTAAAATGTGAAATGTTATTTTAATCCAGCAGTCTAACTGTGTAGTCTGAACAGCCCCCTATAACAGGAGTCTAGCTGTGTAGTCTGGACAGCCCGCTTCTAACAGAAGTCTGGCTGTGTCATCTGGACCGTCCCCTATAACAGCAGTCCTGTTGTTTTGTCTGGTCCGCCTATAACAGGAGTTATAACAGGAGCCCCCTATAACAGGAGTCTAGCGGTGTAGTCTGGACAGCCCCCTTCTAACAGAAGTCTGGCTGTGTCATCTGGACCTTCCCCTATAACAGCAGTCCTGTTGTTTTGTCTGGTCCGCCTATAACAGGAGTTATAACAGGAGCCCCCTATAACAGGAGTCTAGCGGTGTAGTCTGGACAGCCCCCTTCTAACAGAAGTCTGGATGTGTCATCTGGACCTACCCTTATAACAGCAGTCTGGTTGTTTAGTCTTGACCACCCCAATAACAGCAGTCTGGCTGCGTAGTTTGGACTACCTTCTATAACAGATGCTTAACTGTGGACTCCAATGTGGGCATACCCCGATAAAAGAAGTCTGGATGAAGCAGTATAACAAGTAATTCCTGTGCTCCACAGCAAAATTTGAAATGCAAAGTCTTAAGGACTTCGTCTTTTTGTTCTCAAGTCGTAAGGCAGTAATCCCAAACATTGAGTGTGGCAAATGAGCTATAGTTATTTTTAGTGATTTACCAATCATATAAAGTTGAGTGCCTATTCGCCCCTTGCCTTTTTTCTCCCTCCAGCAAGCTCTATCTTGATCCCTTGCTTTACATTTAATGGTCTTTTATTAGTGGCCTGTAAGCTCTGGGCTCCATAGCAGTGGATATGTCTGCCCCTGGTAGTAATGCACCTGTTTGGATCTGTTATCTTAATTCCCCTTATAACAGTAGTCTAACTTTTGTTTGATGCAAAATTGCATGAAGGTGGCTGTGAGATTAAAGCGCAGGGTTGCATTTTGGAAAAGTGTCAAGTGTCTACTATCAAAACATGTATGGAAATGGGGGTAAAATATGAATTTTATTCTCATACTAATCTGAACCATATCATGACCATTAATATTGTCTTTAGTAATCAGTAACTGAAGAACTGAATTTCTTTATGTTCATGTACTGAGCATTTTAATTTAGGTGTAAAACAGTCACTGACATCAAATCTACTGGTTAAAAAAAAAGAAGAAAAGAATGAATTGTGGCCATCTTTACAGGATAATCCAATGTATTGAGAATTGTTGCAGATCCTTCTCAGTAAAGTATAACATGAAGTGTAATTTTCATATCATTATTAACATGATTATGTCGATTAATAGATTCTAATTATAAATACAATGTAGTTTGATTTGAAGAGAAAAATAAAAAGCAGTTAATTGGAATTAAACTTAACAACATATATAATCGTGGTAAACTGTATTTTCTTACAAAGGACTTACATTCACATGCCGGTGTGTTCCCACGTCTAGGAAGTTACTGTACTAACTGCATGGGAATTTTACAGATACAGTAAACACTTCACCCTAAAAACTCCTCTCAACAGTCATATATCTCTTTCTACCATCATTTGACAGCTGAGAGGACTACAATTCTGCTCATGCTTTAGGTATTTTAATCTGTTTACAGCAGAGATATAGAATGCTTTCTGATACACAGTTTCTTTTATCTCTAACTTTTGAAGATCTTATCAGAAGATATCTTTTGCACAGGCACAATTTAAAAACATAAAAATAAGTTAAAACATAAAGCTTTTGTCCATCAGTTAGAAAAACTACAAATTCACACTTGCTTATTTTGGTCAGCAGTTTGCATCATTTGCATGGAGCACTATGTTTTCCATCAAAACGTTGGAAACCATATTGGAACCCAATGTGAGTTAATGGGGTCAGCCGGATACCAGTGGTATCGGGAGTACTACGTATCTGCAGATGGTTCCTCAGCGCAAATGTGAACATACTAACCTATACCTAGGAGTGGATCTAAAACATGAAAGAGTTACAAATCTTTCCATTCGAGTTTTTCACTGTGTCGGTTCCACTCCTGGTTTTGGCTTACAAATACTAATGCAAAATACTAACCAAATTATGCAAGTGTGAATGAGGCCAAACTTTATGTTTTAGTATTTGCCTCTCTTCAAGCTTTGAATATATTTATTACAATGTGTCAGAAAAAAATAGAATCAAAACAAAAAAAATTATAAGAAGTGCAACATGTAAGGTTCTTTATTGGTTTCTTGATAATATAATTATTTGTAAATGTTTCGAAACTTTTCAGTTGACAAGTAAGTAACCATAGACAGAATTTTTATAGCGAGATTTTCCATTTTAACTTTAATCGAGCTACAACTGCAGTCCAGAGAAATATATTGAGTTATATCCAACTCAGTCTTTCTTGTGAACTGCAGATGCTGCCACTTGATGATTAAATTGGAAAATCTCACCAGAAAAGTTGGTGTAGCCCTGGCTTAAAGAGTCATTACTAAATCAAGTTGTAATTGCTGAACTATGTTGCAGACTTCATCTTCTGCTGGGTACCAGTTGGGCAGATGGGGCTTAGTTTTGCCTGATCACCAGTTAGGAGAGAGCTATGGATAAGGGCTTCTGCTGCATGAAGCTTCCTTTAAGACAAATAAGTACCTCTTACTAAACTCCCTGCTTCACATGCAATAGCACTCAAAGAGAAAGAAGGAGGGGGAGACAATATATATTACTTTAAAAACCTTCTAATATTTTACAGACAGCAGAAGTCAGGCTTACTAGATCATAATTACCAGCATCGGCGGACATACTATTGGTGTAACCTGTGCACCTGCACAGGGGCTCACGAGGTAAAGGGGCCCATTGCCTCCTTATAGGCAACTAGCAACTTCCTACTGTCTATTAGATTGCATGTCACGGACTGAGATAATGAATTTCAAAGCTTAAAATTATTAGTGGATTGTTAGAGAGCCATAAGGGAGAATGCAGAGAAGTTGAAGCGCAAGTGTCCCATATACTGTTCTTGCACGGTGGCCCTCTGCTGTCTTTGTCTGCCCCTGAGGTTAAATAATGATACAACATGCATCTGGGGCAGGAGCTTTATCAGTATTTAATTTGTCCTACTGCAACTGTATTTCTAATGCACAACTTTGATTCCTTGTCTTGATACTACTAACTTATTGCAATGTATTAAAAAAACAATACAATTCAATAATAGATTCTATAAGTAGTTTCTTCATGTCAACCACCTACCTCATTTTATTTAGTTCTAGTGAGTTGACCACCTTCCAGCTACACAATAATCCTCATTACTGGGAATTAACTTTATATTTTCATAGCAACCCATTATTAGTTCTAAACAATGCTGAAGATGGAATAAAGTTTGATTGTTTCTACTTTGTAGAGAAATTTAAAGATTTCAATGATTAGCTGCCCCTCTTTATCCCCAACCTCTCAAAAACTCTTTGAAATAATATGTGAAATAAAAAAAATATAATGTAATGTGCGATTAACAGGTTTGTATCAGCAGTAAATTAATTGTATGACCTTGTTAAGCCTTAAATGCTATTTGTAACTAGTTGCATGGCTTTAGACTCAACCGTATATGTATCCTGAGATATAGGGCATGATATGTTAAACACACATGTAAAAAAAACAACTTATACCTCCAAAGGATAACATCCGTCAGCCATCTGTCATCCTTAGACTCCCAAAAAAACATGTTTAATGTATAAGATTTTTTTTTACTGGATAATGCAACATTTATTAAATTGGTATCATGACAAATTATACAGCTTAAAGGGGCTTTCCAGCCAGTAAAAATTGATTGCCAAATTGATGGCCTATACTCTGGATAGGCCATCAATAGCTGATGAGTTGGGGTTCCGACTCCCAGGGCCCCCGCCGATCAGCAGTTTTGAAGGTGGTGCAGCGCTCATAGGAGAGCTACATCCCCTTCATTTGTACTTGCTCGATGTGAATCTTCGACACGCATTTAGCGGCGATTCACAGGTATTGCAGCCTTTTCTCCCATTCACTTCAATGGGAGAAAAAGCTGTAATACCTGTGAATCACCGCTAAATGTGTGTCGAAGATTCACAGTGAGCAACTAGAAAAGAAGAGCTGCACCCCCTTCAAGACACCTGAGTGATGGGGATCCCGTTAGTCAGACCCCGACCCATCAGCTATTTATGACCTATCCTGAGGATAGGCCATCAATTTTTACTGGCTGGAAAACCCCTTTAATGCAATTCAAGAAAAGCTAAGGGAGGACACATCTGTATGTTTAGAACTGAATGCTTACCTGCTTCACCTGCTTTTTAATTCCTTCTTTGTTGGCTGATTGTTTAGCTTGACTTTATAGAACTATTATCTGTGACTTTAACTTAGCTGCAGTGACAAATGGGAGTCTTAGATAATCTGAAATCCACCTACTATTTAATCAGAGTTTGCTACTCTGTTCCTACTCCATACTTTACAATAGGTGTTATATAAGAGGGAGAACAGTAACCCTTAAAGGGGCCCAATTGTGTTTATGGCCGGTATGGCACTGTTTATATGTATTTATAATAGCCAGGAAATGACGCCTCTATTATTTATGTGTACTGTGCCTTTCAAGTACTGAGTTACTGCCTGTTATGTGCCTTTATTTTCCCCCTAGGTGGCGTGCAAGAGTTGGAGTGGCCGGTTTGGCTTGATGCACTTATGTCTAGTTATTCCATGCCTTTGACTTTGTTTTCCCCAGTACCTGATATTGTCTTAAAAAGTTATGTTGTGCTGTACTTAGGTGGCCTGTCCAGCCTGTATCATGTGGTACAGTTAAGTTAAACTACTTTGTTTGCAGGAATAGTGAAGTGATGGTTGGCTTGTTGGAAATCTAAATTGTCCCGAAAGTGATTTTGTCTGCTTTGTCGCGCCATAACAGCATCAGGACAATGAAAAGTGGCTATGACCTATCCCAACGTTGGGGAAGCATTTGCGGGTTGGCTCCCACTAAGCCTTGTTCAGTGTTTAGGTGGAATATCGGGAGTGAACCTGGGCTGTGCTAGTGACAACAGAGAGAAAATTTAGCTTTGGTGAGCTTCTGCAGAGCAGTGTCTAATGAGTGAGTGGAGCTGCTGGAGAATGGCGGGACTTTGTTTGGACTGTGTCTGTGGTTCTGGAGGGTGTTGTGGGTGACGTATAGGAGCCTCCCCGTGATTGTGTGGGAAAGGAAGGTGAGCCGTGGTGGGTACTGGCAGGAGCTTTCC